>NW_019729209.1:52094-71380 GCF_002891405.2 Cryptotermes secundus | reverse complement strand
AGGGACCAGTAGAGATCTCATGTGAATACGGCAATTAACTTTCGGGTTCCTTAAAAGGTTGGGAATTTCTTGAGTAGCAGCATAACAGGCGTCTTCTTAAGAAGGGCTCAGATCCATGAAGTCAGTTAATTAGTTAATTACAAACACTACAATTTTCTGTTTGAAAACAATTATGTAATGAAAATTAAGTATGATTTTAGGTTTTCATATCTGTAGTTATGAAGATTTCTGCCTTCTGCGATATAACGCAGTGTCAACCGATGTTTCGGAGGAATATTCGCCTCTGTCGTCAGGGTTGAGTAATAATCCAATGACGATACCAGTGCGAAATAGAGAGCAAGCCACGCTTGACACGCGCTTCTATTTTGAAAGACTTAATTTTCGATCCTGAAGAGGGAACTCGCACGTTCCTAGAAGAATTCTGATGACTTTCAACAGACTACAGGGCTTTATATCCCAAAAGACAGAAGTCTCCAAAATTAAGTAACGCAATTAGTAATAATGTTTCTTTATACTCAGTAATACTTTTTTCTGTGAGGAGGAAAGGGTCTAGTAGGTTAGCTAAAGCCGTAATGAATGAACATCTAGGATCACAGGGATCCAGGCTTCGTATGTAGGGCAGGCCATAAACTGTGTTCTTCATTGTGTTTCTCTCGGGGCTCTTCAGACAATCTATCGTACTTAATAATACTCTCATCTTATTACTTCATAAAAGCTTCTCTTCCCCTTCTTCGTCCACGATTGCATTGCGTCTTCTTTTATGGCACTGCAGACAAATTCGATTCAAGGCTTCCATTTCCGGATTTCGGAATCTCGTTTACAGACATACCCTAGCGCTCCTCTGGCAAGCAGTCGGGCTTGACGCAAGCCCTCTCCCCGCGGAGGCAACACAATCACAAGAAAACAGCGCAGATTGACAGCCATTCCTTGAATGGGATTCGAACCCATGCTCAAACTGTTCGATTGGTAGGAAAGAGTATATGCGCTCGACGGCGTGACCACGGTTTCCGGTCAGCTCCTGGATTAACGAACTATTAATTAGATAAATCAAGAAACAACTAAAAGGCAGACAAAAATATTCGAAATTACAATGTTCTAAGATAACTTACTTCATGTAGAATGGTTCGTTTTAAGAAACCAATAATTCCTTAGCTAGCTAAGTAATTCCTCATATTTCATGCAATCGAAGGTTTATAATCCTATTCCCACAAGAGTCCCTACCTTGAGCCGAAGGAGACAAATTCAGTTCACACCACATCATCCTGTTCGCGATCAGTTTAACAACCTTTCACTCGCTCCTAGTTCTTGCAAGTTGTATCTTCCGTTCCAACGAAAGCATTGTATGGATAACTCATATTTCTCATGCATGCTACATGCCCCCATCATCCCATTCTTCTTGATCTGATTATTCCAATTCTCGTAATATAGGATGAAGATAAAAAATTACGAAAGCCAATTTTTTGCCGTCCTTTTCAGTTTCTTGCTATTTCCTTCCTCTTTGGTCCAAATATTCTTTTCAGAGTTTTGTTTTCAAGCGTCCTCATTCTATCTCCTTCCATTAGTGTCTAACTCGTTCAGAAATCGGAAACCTGTTTAATATTTCATGAATAAATATGGCAGGTTTGCTATATGTGATTACTGATGTGAGTGTTGTGAGGTTTCACGATAAATGAGGGATAAATATTCACTCACTCACTCATGGAGCTGAGACCTTCTTGAGAAACCGTCAATTGTGCAGCTACTCCAGAACTTCCCAGCATTTTACGGAACCCGAAGGTTCACTATCGTGTTCACAAGAGCCTTCCAATCGTCCTTATACTGAGCCAGATCAATCAAATCCATACCATACCATCCCATCCCATCCTATCTCTCTAAGATCCATTTTAATATTGTCAACCCACCTACGCCTTCGTCTTCCTAGTGGTCTCTTTCCTTCCGGCTTTCCACCCAATATCCTATATGCATACCTCTTCTCCCCCATTCTTGCTACATGACCTGCAATCTCATCCTCCTTGAGTGAGAACATTCGAATTATACTTGGCGAAGAGTACAAGTTATGAAGTTCCTCATTATGTAGTTTTCTCCAGCCTCCTGTCACATCTCTCTTCGATCCAAATATTTTCAACACACTGTTCTCAAAAACCCTCAGTCTGCGTCCCTCTCTTAATTTCGTATATTCTAATTATATTGTTAGACATCAGACGAGAATACAAAGGTTATGGACTGAATAGTATCAAGCTTTACCTGAATTCAATCTCCTTTTAATTTCCTTTTGAATCAAAGTAAAAATACAGAGACTTAATCAAACTTATATTTAAGAAATATACTTAAATGATTAGAAATGTACTTGTGCGATACAAAGTTACTTAGTGAAACCCACTGGGCAGTTGTTTTGTCTTGATGAACTTGCCTCAGATTGTTTTTTTTTCCTTGGCACTACAGCCCCAGTGGGCCTAGGCCTATCTCCATGAACTTCTCCGTTCACTTTCGTTTTTCTAGATCTTACACATTCGGTAGGACACCTTGGGCGGGTGATCAGCTCGTCCAAGGCCTCTACTTGTATACACACACACACAAGCTAAACATCCATGCCCTGAGTGGGATTGGAACCCGCGATCCCGGTTTCCAAGCGAGTGAAGACAGTACATGCCTTAGACCGCTCGGCTACCGTGACCGGCCCAGATTGTTATCAACTTTATAATTGCATTCTGGACTGAGTAGGCTACAGTAGAGTAGAATAGGCATTTCCTTCAAAATTGGCGCAATAATTGGCTATTAGGTTCTCTTTCAATTGCTCCATCAATGGTAATAGAAATTAGGGCTCATTCAACAACTTCTCTCTATGGCTCGACGGCCCTTGTAGACCTTGGCCGCTTTTTCAGTTACTTAATTTATACACCACCCCATTTGAACATTTAAAGTAATCTTGAGTAACTCACTAGGATTTCCTTACTTATTTCATGAGAAATCACCCAACCTTCTCTACAGTGGGTACCGAGGTCTCTTTCCCGGGGAGCCGGGAGCTGCAGGAGCGTGAAGCTGATCACTCACCAACACCGAGTGCCGAGATCAAGAAATTGTGGATCTATACATCCATTCCACAATACGCCTTCATGGTGTAGTGCTTAATTAATTAAGCACAGGGACAACTTTACCTTTATTTCATGAGAAATTATCCTTAAACAGTATATTGAACACAAAAGCTTCACTCCAAATTTCCTCTGAGAACAAGGAGATGAATGAGACCGAATTTGCTAGAACATATCGGACAATGCCATGTCCGGATTTATGGAGTCCAGATTAGCGAAGATTTACTGTTATATGAAGCTACATTATCGGAAATGTGGTCCTTGTGATAATTTGGCACTAGATATGGACACAATAACACTGAGTCCTTTTAGTATATTCTGGATATGAGATGATACAATTTCTATTTCTCATGCGACACTAATTAAAGAACTCCATAATTAATTTCCTTTAAAATCTAGCAGTTGCTCAGCTGGCAAATGAATTCTCACTGTATAGAGGATCTAAAGGTTCACCGCCGGATTTACCGAAACCGTTAACTGCACTGTATTCTGAGGCAACGAAGTTCAGAACATAACATCATGTCGTATTTACCTAATATTTATTTTAATGCTCAAACAGATCCTTTCAGAATTTGGCACAGCTAAAATATTTGGGAACGACAGTAAAAAGTCAAAATTTGATTTAGGAGAAAATTAAGGGGAGACTGAATTCGGTTAATGCATTCTCTCATTCAGTCCTGAACCTTTCTTCTTCCCGTCTGCTGTCTAAGAACATAAAATTAGATTACAAAAAATTATAATTTTGTATGGGTGTGAAACTTGGTCTCTGACATTAAGGGAGGAATATAGACTGAGGTTGTTTGAGAACGCGGTGGAGGAGAAGGTTTGGATCGCAGACAGATGAAGTGACGGAAGGTTGGAGAAAACTACATAATGAGGAACTTCATAACTTGTACGCTTCGACAAGTATAATTAGAATGATCAACTCAAGGAGGATGAGAGTGGCAGGGAATGTAGCACGAATGGGGAATAGGAATGCACGTAGTTTATTGGTGGGAAAGTCAGAAGGAAAGTTACCACTAGGAAGACCAAGACATAGTTGGCTTGACAATATTAAAATGGATCTTACAGAGATAGGATGGTATGGTATGGTATTGGTTTGATTGTTCTGGTTCAGCATAGGGACGACTCGAGGGCTGTTGTGAACACGTTAATGAACCTTCGGGTTCCGTAAAATGCTGCGATATTCTTGAGTAACTTCACAACTGGTGGTTTCTCATGAAGGGCTGAGCTACATGGAGTTAGTTCCTCTTACGACGTAATATTATCCTCCCATCAATGACAAGGTCTCTCTTTTCTTCCCTCTTTGCAAGTAATAGTTGTCTCTCTGAGGCGTGCTATATGTCCCGCCCAATTCATCCTCACAGATCTAATCGCTCTAATTATGTTGTATGGTGAAGAGTCTACAGTAGGAATCCCATCATTATGACCTTCCCTCCACACTTCTGTTATATCGTCTTCCATGGTCAGAATATTATCCACTTCACTTTCTCCTTAATCATCCTCAACCCGTGTTCTTCCTTCAGGGAGAGAGACAAAGTTCGACACATACACACAAGAAGTACAATTGTAGTTTTATATGAATCGTTAAGTTTCTCAATTTCAGGGTAGAAGATAAAAGTTTCAAAATGAACTGTGGAAATGTTCATTTAATTTCTTCATGAATACAGTTTTGATTTGACACTGATATCCTCAGGTGGCTACTGGAAAGTTTTGCGATATTTCTATTGTTTTTAGCAATTCTTATATCATGATAAGTTTTACAGTTACGTGACGAAACATAAACTTATATTCACTCACCTTTCCTTTTATTTCTAGGTAACTTTAATCATTAACGTACAATGAAATTTGTTTTTTCTATAAGGATTTCTAAAAGTAAGGCCATATCATCTCTTTGCAGTACCAATAAATAACCTTCGTTTCTGGAGCAATATAAATACATCAGAACATTATAGTCCTTGAAGAAAGCAGTCTTCTGGGATTTGGCACCGTGTATATGTGGTGTTAACCGACGTTTCGGAGGNAAGCCTCAAATCTTACATTATAGTCCTTTCTTATAAAGGAAGCAGCTCACAAGGCTGACTTGAAAGTGCCTCCCCTGGTTCTGTCACGGTTTTCTCATAAGTTCTCTGTGCACCATTACTGAATCTCTTCAGGAACGAGAAATCACGAGTTGCGGCACAGTTTTTATGGAGAGTGACAAAGCGTCTGCTGCTAGGTACTTTGATTTATTTGTACGCAGTACATAAAAACGTCAAGTTACTATATTCGCATGTTACATCCAAAATTACAAATTTCCTTACTGTTTCAAGCGTGAGGCCGGAAAAAGCATCAGGGGAATTCATTTAATTCAATATGGTTCCAATACAGCCACTCTTTTAAATTAAATTTATATAACATTTCCTTAAATTACTCAAGTGCTGGTCACGGTAGCCGAGCGGTCTAGGCATGTACTGTCTTCGCTCGCTTGGAAACCGGGATCGTCGGTTCAAATCCCACTCAGGGCATGGATGTTTAGTTTGTGTGTGCGTTTTTCTGTGTTTGTGTACAGGTAGAGGCCTTGCGACGAGCTGATCACCCGCCCAAGGAGTCCTATCGAATGTGTTAGATCTAGAAACACCGAAGTGAACGGAGAAGTTCATGGAGGTAGGCCTAGGCCCACTGGGGCTGTAGTGCCAGGGGAAAACATTACTTAAAATGTAATTATGAAAATCTGCAGAATCTTAGAAGCAGTTCTAAAAGTAAGGAGATGACCTGCAAGTTGTAGGCAAATACACAGAAAATAAAATCAGAAATATCAGCCTTCGTTCCTACTTCAATTTCACACAATTTAACGAATGGCGTTCATGATTATGGAGCGTCGTTCTTCATCTTCCATCGTTTCCCATGCAACTGTAACAACCCCCCTCCCCCACATCCAGCTCATAATCGTTACTGAAAGCAATGGACATGCATTAGCTCAGACACCTCATTACATGCTCCTGTGACCGACTCCATACCAGAGCAACCAATGCAACAACAATTAGTTCAACCACCGACGTCGTGAATAAGACGATTTATAGACGAAATTCTGACTTGTTTTGGTTACTAATTTCAATTTTTCCATATTAACAAATTTATTTTTCAAAAGTAATTACTTTATTTACTTGTATTGATATTAAAAGTGTTTAAATTCCTCACTTAGAGCTTTGTGACTATTCTTTTAGATTATTCTAAGAATTTTTGTTTTGAATATCTGAAGAGACATCTTATGTTAGTATTATTACATCAAGCATGCTGTTGCACGTCACTTACTTATTCCTCTTAAATAGCCATCTCACATGCAACTTCTTTTGAAAACCTTTAAAAGTTTAAACGTTGACATTTCAGCTGCACACGACACAATAAGAGGGACTATCCATCATCACAGGACATATTGACGCATAGAAGGGGGCATACTTCAGAAATTCAACTTACGGACGCAAGCACAGTTGACCGAAACATATAGTGTGTATAAGGCAGTGATGTAGAAAAAATGTTAAAGTTTAAAACTTTTAAAGGTTTTAAAAAGCAAGTCGCATGTGAGACGGTTAACAGGAATAAATGTATCGCTATTGTTTTTCAGACTCAGCAATCAGCAAGTAGTTCGTTTTATTAGAATTGTGACTCTTTTAATAATATAAATATGGAGATTATATAAAATTACTTAGTTTGTTTCCCGACCTTCTTCTAACCTCAGTTCATCATCTCTCTCTCCTCCATCTTCTCTTCTCCTTACTCTATTAATCCAACCGATTTTACTCTACCCCCTTTTATTCTTTCTCTTCTATCCGTCTTCTCTGTTGTCTTATTCTGCAGTTGGTTCTTTTTGTTTTGTTCTTCTTTTCTTGATCTTATATCTTTTATTCTCCTCTGCCCCCCATCCTCCAATAATTTTGTCGTATTCTTCTCCTATATTACCTCCCCGTTTTCCCCTCCTGCGTCTTCTCTTTTTTCATTTCCTTCCCTCTTTCTTCTTATCCATATTTTTCCCTCATTCTCACTTTTCTCTTTCAGTGCTCTCCGTTTTCATCTCCTTCCTTCTAACACTTCCCACTTTATGTGGGTCTTTTAGCAACCAAATTTCTCCGTCTGTCTCTACTTTTCCTTCTGCACAACATCCTTCACATCCATGAGTTCCCAGCTTCACATCCCAACACTGGCAAATTTTTTGCTTCTTCATTTTACAAATTACTGAACTAATGAATATGAAAGCTGAACTTGCACTAATGACGTCATGCATATTCGATCGCGTTGCTATCCAGTGGAGAACAGTGTTCAGTCCCGAACCAAGTCATGTGGACAAATTATCATTAAGGTAGAACAGTGGACCAATAGCGTTCCATTCGTTATCCTTCCCATGGCTTTCGATAAACCTGATCAGCTAACACGATGCAAAAACAAGGAAAGTTTCATTTCAATTCCTCGTTCCCTTCACAAACAGAACTGATTGAGTGACTGAGACTAGCTCTTTCTAAGGGGCCCAACTGAGTAGGTTTATCCTGTTCTACCCACCTGAGGACGGAGACAGATCAGTCTCCGAAACGTTGTGGTCTTATGTCTTTCATACCAGACGATGGATGAAGTCCAAAACAAGCCAACAACACCATGATCAGAATCCTTTCAAGTCTATTAACAGAAAGTATTACAATATTTCTATGGAGAAATTCCGTACATTAAAAGTGTTAGAATATTATAGGGTTCAGCAAAGTATATTATTTTCTGAAAAAATTTTTTTAGTGGGGAAGAAAAAATTTCCGAGAAATACTTTTCTGTTGTAAGACGAAAGAAAGAACTTGAAAGAAGACGAACTTTGGATCTTCGGTTCTTACTTCTGTCGACATATATGGTTAAGCTGCATCAAAAGAGAAATCATTTAAGAATAATGCTGAATAGAGAAAGAGTAGGAGAGACACGGTCGTAGACTATTTTAGAGTACTATCCCAGGAACCTGAGTGACAAAGCAAGGAAAGAAATCAATTAGGGTAGCCACTATTATAAAGTGGTAAGAATACTCTTTGAATACTCAATAGCAATGCCAGTGATAAATACACGTATTTCCGTTATTTCTGTTGATATATCTGTGAAGTCACCTTCCCGCGCCACGCCAATGGATGTCGCAGTAGAACCCTATTTTATCATCTTCAAGATATTTATCATTTGTACGCACTTGTTTAAGGGAACCGAATGAATGCATTGCGTGTGCTCTAACTATTTCAGGTCATTGGAGAGTAAATATTTTTACTCGTGAGCCGATTCCGCATATGAAGCAAAATAAACACGACCTTTTATTAGATCGTTACGTCGGAGAAGGACGCCTATATAACTGCTATTCCATTCCATGTGCCAGTAAAACGTTCATTGAATCTACAAGGCTTCAAATGCTCTCTGATGTAATTTGGAAACAACCGTGCGTGACAGGGTTTCTTGCGGTGTTCTAAGTGGTCCCGAGAGCTTTTGAGTCGTAAGAGAAGAGGGATATGAAAACCTATATTTTCTTCTTAGGATTCTTTTAACGCAGGATGTTTTCAGCAAAGCAGTATTTCTATTTTTTGTATACTCATCATTGCTCAATGTTGCTAAATATTACAGAGTGAATGATGAAACTGTATACATTTCTGCTCCTTCCAATGCATGCTACATACACCTACTATCTTACACTCCTTGAATTGATCACGTTAATATTTTCACAATAAAGAAGCAGTATCTTTGAAAAATTCTATCTTCTGGGATATAATTGCATATAGTCCGTGGAAAGTCAATCGAAGTTTCGGAGGAATATGTCGCCTCCATCTTCAGGGTAAAAAATACGCCAAGGAACACAATATTAATTACTACAGCTGTAAGAACCTTGTATCCTAGACGCGATATCGTTGTTTCTTTTCGGTTTATTTGAAGAGAAACTCGGACGGAAAACTTAGGTATACTTCAACTAGACTGCACGGCACTACATCATAAAAAATAGCATTCTTCATTAGGATATTGGATTCTCTTGTTAAATAATTATATCCCTAAGATCAATTTGCACTGTTTATTACTAGAAAATATATTTTCCTTCTTAAGAAATTTCTGTTTCTGGAAAACTTTGGAGAATTTCCAATTTAGTTGACGTTTCCTTTAAGAATTTGTTCCCTCCCGGATGAGAAAGACAATAGATTTATTATTGGACATTCGCAGGAAACCACTTTTTTATGCGGAGATCCACTTCCTTGTAAAGTCCTACGACGTTCTTGTCGTCAGTATTTTCAGTAGTTTTACTGTTGAGCTACCGGAATTTGTCATAGTGCACAGATTAACCGTCTGTTCTATATGGGAATGAAAAAGTAGTTTTCCAACTCCATTACTATACCAATTTATAAACAAAGTAAATGACATACAATTCTAGAATATTGTACACGTAGCCTTGTGTTCGGACACGCAGTGCATTATAAATAGAACCCTGCTTGGAACTTTCAGAGCTGAGGTCAGATAATAAGTTCAGAAGGGAAGTCTGGGAACGAGAGCCCCCCGAATAAGTGGCGTGAGCCACACACAACGTGTCTCTGTACAAATCGATAAACATGACGAGTCTTTATGAGTCTTATAAACCGAAAGGCTGGATAATGGGCAATTATTGAGGTAAATTAATTTTCATGTAAGGTCTTCGAAGTGAAGTTCCAACACATTGCTTTTATTGGACGAGTTACCCGGTGCGCTATTTCTAGGAGGTTTATGAGGAGTGGCAATGAACTGGGACGTGTAATAAAGCTTCGAGGGTACAGAAGGTCAACTGCAGTTATCGATTTCCTAGTTCTATCTTGTTATATAACCACAAGGTTTAAGCCTGAAGAATATAATCCATTACTGGACCGCACATGAATTGGTCATTATTTCCACCATATGCTTTAATAAGATATATTTTGATGAGTTCTTTGTCTCCCTCTGTTGCACCAAGTGACTTTTCGTAGTGCGGAATCTCTGCTGCTTCTTTTTTCAAACCGTTTTTAATATAAATTCCTCGATACTCGTATATGCTTACATTTTGCCCGTCATAGGTTGAAAGTGACGTTAAAATGCCCGCAATTTTTGTCCTTCCTCTATTTTGTGAAAATATTTTCGCACCTGTCCAAAAATTTAAAGAAGCAACTGTACACGTTTTCTCTAACATAAATGTACAGGTGATTCTAAATTACTTTCGGGTCTTCCGTGACCTATGAACGGAAACTCCTACAAAAATTTATAATCAGGCTACAAGGTAAATAAGTACACAGAGAAAGTTTCCCCTATGTTTAATTCACTACACACAAATGAAAGAGCGGCGTATAGATTCACGGATCATTAATCTCGGCAATAGAAAAATGTACCCTGTCAGCTTCACGCCCCGGCCGCTTTATTTCCAGAGCAGCACTGGTACTCATTTGATAGGAGGCTGGGTGGTCCCCTGGCCTTAACTTGAGGCTGTGGAGAAGGAAAAAGCTCTTGTCCTTACAGAGAATCGAATCCAAATTCCTCAGTCATCCAGCCCGTAGTACGCCGTAACGCGAACAGAGCTTATTTTCTAGTGAAAAGAGCTGAATATAATTTCTGAATTATGGTTGCGACCTACCGGAATATTACGTCATGCAAACTGGTAGATGAATACCGCTCTCTTCATTTCTTCTTCCCTGAAGATGGCAGCAGCAAGTTGTTCAGAAAATTTGGCGCTTACACACCAAACTAACAGCAGCCGCTCCCATGAAGAGAATAGTCTTAATATTTACCACTGTAAGAACCTCGAATATCAAATTGTCTTGTGTAAGAGCATGCATTTGCTGAGAATATTTACATCTCTATCCTAATTCAAAGGGCCTCATTTTAACGTAGTTACTTCAATAACAAAACTGGAAAGGATATACTTCATAGTATAACCCACAAAATTCCCAGATATATTATTTGCAGCCTATTCAACTTGTTTGCATCTCGTTGTCCATTTATGGACTTAGGTGAAGTGACCTTGATTTGACTGTCCAATATCTTTGAATAAAACATTAAACATTGAACTTAAAAAACTATTCAATAATTTAGGCAATAAAGCAGATGTTACCTCCATAATGTGACGTTCTATTGCTTCGTAAACAACGGCTATATTTAATGAGAATGATTATTGAAATTAAGTGTAAGCAATAAACTTCTTAGATATTAAATCTATTTTTCGCCCAAATATAATGTGACATGACACCTGAAAGTCGGAATAGTCCATTGTTAGGTAACGGCTCAGTATATACATTCCCGCGGAAAAGAATGCGCGCAACAATAGAAGAGTGATATTTTCTGTGGTCCGCGCCGCTCGCGTTGCTATGCAACGGTGCAGTAAACACATCTATGAAACAGTGCAACAATAGAGGAAGCGGTGTTTTCTCTGGTGGCCGTCCCGAGACTATATAACTAGGATATCAGGCAGCTGAGAGAATAGAACTGAGCTGGCAGTTGCAGCAGAGAATTGGGGGAGGCTCGGGAGTTGTCAGTTGGCAGAATAATGGCAAGAATGAAAGTAGGTTGTGATTTGAAGTTACAGTGAAGTTTTTATGAATCCGTTGCCAGAATACGACTAGTGTAAAGGGGCCCATATACGTACGTGTCTGGCTCACGATTCCGGCTCGGCGAGCTTGACTCGGGAGCCGGGCTCGGGTTAATTTCACCACAAACGCATGGGCTGACTCCCAACTTTGCGACTCACATACGGACGAGTTTGGCTCATTGGAACCCGAGCCGAATATGACTCGCGAGCCAGACTGAGGACTCTGGCGTGTATGCGTGTGTGTAGCGGTGAGTTTTAAGGTGTGTACATCAGCAATAGCGCTGTATTGCCTGTAGTTACGAGTTGAGTGTCAATAAATCCGAGCATTTAATCCAAAACCCGTCTAATGAGTCACGCACAAACCCATACACGTGGCAATACTATGAGATTCGAGGTTCTCTTGGCAGTGTGTGTCGAGATCATGTGGTTTGAAAACATGAAGCGGTATAGTTAGGTAGAAGGAAACTGCTTTACCGATTTAGCAAACTACATGACATCGCATCAAGTAGACCGAAACCTTGAAAAATATTCTGTGTTTCAGTGCATTTATCCTGTGGTTCCTAATGTAATCAAGAAAATGTTGCTGTTTGTGTTTAAACTCACAATAATGATGCACCGACCAGTAAGAAATAATGAATTAGTATTTGTTATATAGGGCGGTCACGGTAGCCGAGCGGTCTCAGGCATGTATTGTCTTCGCTCTCTTAGAAACCGGGATCCTGGGTTCGAATCCCACTCAGGGCATGGATGTTTAGTTTGTGTGTGTGAGTTTTCCTATGTTCATGGAGGTAGGCCTAGCCCCACTGGGGCTGTAGTGCCAAGGGGAAAAAGAAATTTGTTATATAGATTTAACTATTATGTCTTAATTAACGTTGCTGCAATTACAAACCATATTATTTTATGTCGATACTCAGAGTGAGAGGGCATTAGACAAATTAGTTCGACATATGGCGAGATAAAATGCATAACGAAGTGAAAACACGTTCAAATGCCAATTTCACTCAATTTTATAATGCCTGATACTCCAGTATTGTGAGCTGTAATTTACTAGAACCAACCATACTTCATATAAAATTGTAATCCAATTACAGTGAGAGAGTACAATATTTACGATTCAACTCGCTCAACCCTTTAAAGTCCAGTGGGTACTCTATGTGTCATCTGCTTTAACACTACAGAAGTCTGTATATTTCGCATTGCGTATTTATGGATTTCGTATGATTTTCTGAATAAACAACTATCATTTCCGAAGCAACATTTACTAATAGAGACACAAAATATTTTCCGTGAGATAGAAACTGACTTTTTGAAATTAATTTCATACTTCATAAAGTTAATCTACGTATACGCCTGTTTTTGTATCAGGAGACTAAATGCAGATTAAAGTTGGGTCCTAAGTTTCTTGAAAATTTTTGTGCACGTTCTGTGAATAATTAATCATAGTTCTGATATCTGTTTTACCATGAGTCCTCAACTCAACGTTAACGATATGATGACAACTAAGCCGCAACTATACAGATTAATCCAGCTAACCCATAATGTACAGGAAAAGTTTAAGGTCATCCTGGGTTCGAATAATGTGTAACTAGATATTTTTGCATTAGTAATATGTGTAGTGTGAACGGAGAGTTTCATGCAGATAGGCCTAGGCCCAAATGAGGGTTTTAGCGCCAATGAAAAAGAAAATGTGTAGTGCTGATCACGGTGGCCGCGCCGTCTAAGGCATGAACTGTCTTCGCTCGCTCGAAAGCTGGGATAATGGATTTGAATCCCACTCGAGTCATGGATGTCATTCTGTGCGTTTATTCTGTTTTTTCTTTTTAAGNGGTAGCGGCCTTGAGACGGGCTGACCACTCGTCCAAGGAGTTCTACGGTCTATATAAAAATTATTACGAAACTGAAGGAGAGACCAGGTCCCAACAAAGTGTTGTAGGGACATTGATGAATGAATGAAAAATAATTACAACTGAGATATAGATGAAACAAGATGAACTAGGAAGGCCGACACGCAGTTATACTAAGCCCAGTTTGACATTTTAACTCAGACATAAACAGTGTGTTGAATGTTTTTGTTTTAATAAATGCCTCTTTCTTAACATGGCTGTATCTCGAATGCAGTGGCACTCGCTGAGATTCTTATGCGCTAGCTAGAGCTGTAATTATGCTGCTATCCTGAATTTGAACACAATCCATTACCTACAAGGCTACATATATGAAGAAAATGCAATTAGCAGCCTACACAAATCAGTTTCTGTATATTTACAGTCAGCATCTATGGCCCATTTCCAATGTATTTCGACATTTGTCCTTCCAAAAAATAGCTGGCATGGAATTGCATGCAGACACGAGAAATCTCTCCATTCCGAGAACAAATAATATTAATGAAGTTACTCCTTCTTGACACAATAAGAAGATCTCAATAAGAGAATCAAAATTAGTATTCAGTTCCTTAGTTAGAATAGCCTCTTGGCAAATTGTCTTTGAATCAAACAAAAACTCATTTTAGTTTAACAGAAGGCTCAATATATTGCAGACTGCAAGCTACTGAATGGATACAGGTTTGTGTTTCTGGTCATGGGTACACTTCAGTTCCAATTATGTTCAGGGTAAGCAAGCGAACTCTGCTACGAAGAACATGGCGATCCACCACAGTCACATTTGAATACCATATCGTCTCTAATCAACATGGCGGGTTCTTATTCACAAGCCTGCCAGGCTTGTTTCCATTTTACTATGTTATCATTGAAACTAAAAAAAAAAATTAACATCATTTTATAATTTAGTAAGGTCTAGAAAGTAAATCAAATTTCACAAGCTTATTTCTTGACTAGACATTAAATTTGCATGATATTAGGCACGAGTTCAATAGTTAAGGTAGCAATTTTCTTGGATGACTACATTTTTACATGGCTCCATTACGGAATCATACATGGAAAAACTTGAAAATTAAATGTGATACTTATACAAAATTCTGTGGCGAATTTATAGTTGCGTATCACGGAATTAGGTAGGCCTGGGTCACAAAGGTTTACCATAATACGGATATAATTCCTTGGACTGGGAGAGATAGAGATTAACGTTACTTTCTTGTAATTAAAATGATGATTTAAAACTACATAGGTTTGGAATTCATAGCCGTAATCCATAAAGTTTATAAATAAGTGATGTTACGTCAAATTCCATTCCATTATTTTATATTGCACAGTAATATAATTCAGAACCCTAATCACTACATCTCCTAGTACCTAGTGCAACGACAAATATATTTCATGAACTTAAATTGTACATAATTAAAATCAGGCGCATGATTAATCAAACCTATAATGTCACACTACGTCAAATTACATTACTCAAATTTAAATTAAAAAGTTTACGATTCAAAACCTTAGTCGCTAAAGCTCATGGGCAAGACAGGTTATATAAAATTCCATTCCATAAATTTAAATTACATAAAATATTATATTGCAGCTTGTAATGGAGGACACTATAAGTAACAGAGGATATGGCGTTTTGGAAACTGGATCTCTTTCCGTCTTCAGGTGAGAAAGGAAGACACCTACTAAGTTGGACCCCTTAGAAAGAGCTATCTCAATCACTGAGCTAAAGTAAATGCACTAAACAGATCCAGTTTCCGAAACGTCATATCCTCTATTACCTAGAATTCCGGACGATTGAAAAAGTCCAAGAAATCCAGTAATACGTTGTGTCATCTACCATCGTCAGAACCCTTTAGAATCTACTTGTACAGAGGAAGTAGAAAGAATAATCTCTACTCGTCGCATATAAATATAATCGAAAACGGAATAAAAAACATAAAAAATGGCCCACTTTGACTTCTTTGCATTGAAAATGGAATAATCAAAATAATAGTCAAAGACACTGATATCTAAACAGCCTATAGAAGTACCAATATAAAAAACGAAATTGAAAACACTGCTATGCAGCCTTTTGAAAATAATGACATTTACAAAATATCTTGTCGAGACTTCCCCAAAGAAAACGTACATGGAATACATAGGTATAATCATTCAAACTATATATGCTGAACAAATATGGCATAAAATCAAATGGAATCAACTCAAATTATTCCCAAATATATTAAAACAGTATAATCCTACGGTCTCAGTGAAAATACACTGAAAATTGTAGACAAAACAAGAGAGCAACCGTATGAAAATGCTCTGTGAAAGTCAATCGATGTTTCGGAGGAACATAATGATTCCTTCTTCAGCGTCGAAGAGTAAGGAAAGCGAAAAATTAGGACGAAGCAGACAGGGACTCTTAAGATGGAGGTGATAATTTCCTCCAAAATCTTTGCTGACTTTCATCAGACTACACGTTGTTATATGCCAGAAAATATAACTCTTCAAAGAAAACTGTAATTGTACATATTTAATCTTCAGTTCTGGATGGGGAGGGGGCCGAAGAGAAGAGAAAGCGCTCTGAACGAATATACAGTTAAACAAGTACAAACTACAGTCTATTTCATTAGCAAAGCTTACCTCGTTGGTAACATGCCACGTGATAATACATCGAATAAAAACTTTAAGGATAACATGTTTAGGTCGGTTCAGTGTCTACTGTTTGAATATTTTTAGCATTTCCATTATAAAGTCAACGTTTTTCCACCCTTGATATAAACTCACGGGAGAAACGTTTCTTCCGGGCGCCTGGCTATATCTTGAAGGCAACCTGCTGGGAAGTCACGTCAGAGAAGTTGCCTATCAGCCAGGTGAGTCATAAGAAAACTCCCACTAACTATGGCGCCTGCAAGTAGTATTACGAAACGGGCAAGAAAGTAACTTCTGAAATAACTTAACTAGAAGGAAGCAACTGGACGTGATATTTCAGAAAAGCGAAGCCAGACTCGAAAACGCAAGAAGTGGATAAACCAATAGAAAAAAAGAAAAGTAGATCGTGGGAAAATATAGACTAAAACGTTATAGAACATCGCAGCAACTGATTCTGAACAGTACAGCTGCTCCACAAGAAAATCCAATGGGAGTAAAAACACGCCCGCCCACTGTCAAACATTAACAACACCTGAAGATAATTACATATCATGAGACTATAATTACGTAGCATATATATAACAGTATTTAGACGTGACAAGTGTCATAAATATAAAGATAATTTTAATTATCTTAATGTTTTAATACATCATAAAACTGAAACACATTTTATGACTTAAAATTATTTTTGTATATATTTATGTACATCTCCAAGAATCCATTTTTATGTAAAATTTTCATTCGAATTTAATGCATTAATAATGCTTGTACTAATTCAGATGAAAGTTGAATATATTAACTCACTGGAAAATCATGTATATTCGTAATAGTTATTACACAGTAATTGTATTAATTAATTTAAAATCCAATTTAATAGTTTGAACATGTTTGTTAACGTGCACTGCCTAATAATGGCTTTATAAGCCGAAACATGTAACGTATTGTCATATTATAAAAATAAATATACTCATTATACATAGTGAAATGTGAATGAGATTCTGATAATTTTTGTGCTGAGACGGAAACCAAAGGACGAATTATATAGAAAACTAAGAAGATGCATTTCTTAAAGATGATTAAAAATTTTTCTTAAATAGTCTCTTCGTCATTTTGTTGCCAGTAACACGCAGAGCTTTGCTCTGGTTTCATTTAACGACTTTGCATGTAGATAATTATATGACGCTGAATCAACTGTAATATATATTTTTAGCATCTCGAGCGTAATTAGATAACTAAATACCGGAACGAAAAATGTTTCGGAAACAATTTGCAGAGAAAAATTAAATAAATGTTTCACGCGCAATATAATTGTTCCACACATTTTATGATTTACCGGATAATTATAATTGTTAGCGAACTACATTATACGAATATTTTCTAATTTGTTCAATATAATTTACATCAATTTCAGACTCAAAAGTGATAAGTACCAGGGTATTCAACTTAGCGTTACTGGAGCCGCAAAAGTCCGAAGCAATTTTCGATGATGACCTGTGTTTGCTTATTATATTTGGATATGGTATTGTACTCTACAGTGCAGTCGATTCTGTGCCCTGCCCTGCATTACGACTTGCTGCTCACCAGCACGAGAATATTACACAGTTGACTCTGTGTATTTCCATTTCATGTTATACGGCTTATTACGTCAGTCAACGTTGCTACAAGGGTAGCGTGCATGAAACACCCCGACCAGGCGGTCCTAGTTCCCGCCACCACCGATGTCTTGCATGCTATTCAAATTCTCGTGCAAGCTTCAGCAGCCAAATCTTTTTGATCAAGAACTTGCAACATGAAATATTGCAGGATGTCTACTCAGGGGAATCATACATCCTTCAAATGGTCCATTTAACGAAATTATATAACCTTCTGAAGCATAAAGTGTATGTAAGTTGTAATTAAAAATCAAAACTCTACTTCACAGAAAATATACTGTATCCATTACAAAGTACAATTACTTAATTATATTTTGAGAAGTAATCGCTAATTATTCTGATAACCTTGCCAAATACATATCACATATTTTTGTGTGGAAAATTAAAAATCTTTACTCATAAATGTTAAAGAATATGATAAATACAATAATCACTGTCACCTACGTGACAATCTGTTCATTTTATAGGGCTTTCATTCATATATAGACATTTGATAATATTCTAGTTGATTTTAATAGGTACAAAGCAGATGTCGAGTGAATCTGTGTGGGTTCAAATGAAATTCTCTCCAAAATTCAGTGTGTCGGGTTTAACACGAAAACATTCACTAATAATTCAGTGATACGAGCGGAGGAGCGTGTTTTTGGAGAAACTTGTTTTATCAAAATAACTCTATTACGACGGGTAACCTGTTACATTGCATTCTGAAAACTCAACAGAAGTTTCTCCAGTTGTTGTTTCTCAGAGATCAAGTACAATTAAATCTTTACATTACGTTTTAAATACCAGTACAAAGATCAAAACCGTTTGTCGAGAAATTCAGAATATCCGCCATCTTTCCGTGATGCTTCAGTGTATGTGCAAGTTTGGTCTGTCAGAGAAAATAGTGTTTCATATCTTCATCCCTAGTCCTTTACTTTCTCTCTCTTTATGTATCGTACCTTCATACTCTTTCTTTCTCCGATATTCCTTTGCCATTACATTCGTTTGCCGGCCCTATCATTATTCCTCTCCCTTTAAAGAATTTAGGTAAACAGCAGTCGTAATTTATTATAATTAGAGGTATTGTGAAAGTACGTAATTGTATTATCGATTGATATGTAGAAGCCTGCAACAAACATCGTGCGTCAGTCATAGAGTAATGATGTCCTTTGTGAATGCAAGCAATTACCACGTGGCACTTATGCGTATGGATTCAATAGTTCTCAAAAATGTAAGAAGAATTTAATGCTAATAATCTACCACGCTAAGCTGCATCATATTACTGTAACAAAAGGACTTCATTTTAAAACACAAATATTAATCGGTTTTGTCATAGTGGGAAAGTAATACCAATCCTGTAAGATTTGAGGATTTCACGGCGGTGACTATGAAGAAAGCAGTCTTCTGGGATTTGGCACCGTGTATATGTGGTGTTAACCGACGTTTCGGAGGAACGTCGGTTAACACCACATATACACGGTGCCAAATCCCAGAAGAC
>NW_019729209.1:11318-51862 GCF_002891405.2 Cryptotermes secundus | reverse complement strand
TTCAGCACCGGGTAAACAAAATCCGTCATTATGTATTATTTTGGGTTCCAATATTGCGATTTTGAATCCGCTTGCAGTTGGGAATAAAACTTATTTTTGGTTTTTGTTTACCGTCCACAATGCAACAATGTCAAGATTTAAAATTAAATCATAGTAAATTCGCCACCATACTATATGTTTCGACTTGCTCGGCCATCATCAGTTGCGCTCAAACTCGGGGGAACCTCTGTGCCTTCCGCGCTACTGCCATCTGTGTTCTCTTATTTATAAAGTTTCGAACTGAAGCCAGTCGAGTTCCTCTTGCTATGTTAAATGTATTGTCTCTGTAATGTGTAATGATAAATTGTCAGTGTTTTTAATGGAACGCTTGTGTTTTTGTTAGTTTTTAATTTCCTATTTTTTATTCTTTCGTTCCTGTTACTTTCTTTAGAGATACACCGATATTCGTGGACATATTATCATACGTCATTTCCTGCAAAGGTATCATGTTACTGTAGTCCTCACCTCACAAATTTGTGTCTACCACGTGCTTAATGACTATAGGGAAAAATAGTGCTGTATTAAGGGTCCTCCAGTGACACTCTAATACTTAATTTTATGAAAATAAGTCGCTTCTTTGAAAATATAAAACGGGAGACAAAAAACACACAGAGAAACCTTCTACGTGTATTTTTCTCGTGGAAATGGTGATAGGAGAAACAAGAAATATTACTGAAACAAATATTATCTTTCTTGTTTGACCAAATTCCCATCATGATATTGTAGAATGCAGAGCCGTTGCTAGGCAACAACCTCGATATAAGCAAATATACAACAGCCGTTGGCAAGTAATGGCCCGTAAACAGCAACAGAGAAATAATATTTTCTGCGCCGTCTGCGCCGATGACTGCGCACGCAACAATGGCACAGCAACAGAGGAACTGTATTTTCTGCGCGGTCCATGCCGAGATGTTATAAGGAGGAGAATTATTGATTAGTTAGTTCAGTCAGTTAATCAGTAAGTAAGTCAGTTGATTTAGTTGACTGGTAAATGACTGAGATAGACAGTCAGATAGTTAAGGAAATCTTGAGGTTTAGTCGTTTGCTGTTGCTGTTAGAAGCCGATAGCTGAGGCCGGGGACAATTTGGGAACCCAGAGGAAGGAGAACGCCCGCCGTTGAAAGCCGCTACCAAGCAACGACTAGTGGAGATTTTAAACAGAATGTGGACACTAGTGTGTGTAACGGTGAACTGTAGAGTGTAGTCAACCACGTATCAAAGAGTCGAATAAATCCAGTTATCAATCCAAACCCCGTCTATAATCATACTACATAAAATTGTGACAATAATATTATTATCGTCATTTCAACATATTATGGATAACCTGCATGCCGACAATAACAAGGAGCTGATCTATAGTGATCACGGAATAAAAGTCATTATCATCACCATCATCATTCTCATGATCATAGCTATCTGCAGCAGCATGAATATAAGATCACATTTCTGCTGATAAAAACGAAACTTTCATTGGCATATTCGGATTTGATGAAGATGTAAATCGCGAGTTACCGTAATTTGGCACTGTGTTTCGGATTCCGTGCTGCGGCTGCTCCTTTCCATTCTGCAACCTGCCAAGTACTCTAAAGCACGGTGTTCGTAATATGACAGGTCTGTGACCCCCACCCCAAAACGCGCGGGACTCTCACTCATTCCTAAATTAAGCCAGGAGGCTCCACAAAACTTGGCTCTACGAAGAACAGCCCATCGTATGTATAGTCCGAGGTCGACCAGTCCACGAGGCCGTCCATGGGGTAAAGTAGAAATAGCGTATTGCAACGGTCCGGTAGAGGTGGGTGTCGCATCATCCGTAAAAAAGAATACATATTTATTTCATACGCTACCTTCCTCAGTGCATAATGAAAGAAATTTCTCTGAAACAACTTAAGGCTACAAATCAATTTTGGCTTGAAGATTTATACCGGATTTTTCCGGGAAATTTTAATTTTTGTCATCGTCAGCCTGGAATAACATCAGTATGTAATTTACAAGAAGCACGGACCAAACGTTAACAAAATTACACACACCAGTAAATGGCCATATAGGGTGTATATGTCATCTGCTGTCTAGAAACATAAACGTTAAAATTGGATATACAAACCAAAATTTTTCTAGTCCTTTTTACGGGTGTGAAACTTGGTCTCCGACATTAAGGGAAGAACATAGACAGAAAGTGAGTGAGGTGAAGGTGCTGAGGAGATGATATGTGGACTGGAGATGGATGAAATAACAAGACGCTCCTAACTGATTCTAACTGTACTCTCCGCCAAATAGAATGTACATGTCAAGGAGGATAGGATGGGCAGGGCACGCAACAATATTGGGGGAGAAGACGAAATCATACAGCGTTTTGGTGGGAAAACCAGAAGGAAAGAGACCACTAGGAAGACACAGACGTAGGTGGGGGATAATATTAAAACGGATCTTAGAGGAATGGGATGGGGTAATATGGACTTCATTGATCTGGCTCTGGATGGGGACCAGTGGAGGGCTCTTGTGAACACTGGAATATATTTCGGGCTCGTAAGATATTGTGAAGTTCTTGAGTAGCTAAGCGATTGATGGTTTCTCAAGAGCTCATTTCAATGGAATTAGTTAAAGGTATACTCGTGTAGGCCTGTATGATTTGTAATTAAATTGTTATTAAAAATAATAAATGTGGCCTAGGGCCGAACTGTCAACGAAAAGCGAAGAAGAAAGTCTACATTGTTGTAGTCTGTGTAGCATCTCTTGCTGTATTTCCTATCTCTGATTGAGCCTTTGTTTCATTTACTTTTTCTTCCGTCTGTATTTTCCTCGCGTTCTATTTTTCTATGAATCAGTTTCCCTTGTTGTCTCTTATGACCCCTTTTCTTTCATGTGTTCCATTTAAGATCTAAAAGCTTGTGACGATAGTACATTTGCACAACTGTTATGTTTTTGGACATTATCCATCTTGTCTCTGTCTATAAACCGCCATGTATATTTTTCAAAACACAACATTTCCTAGACTGGATTCTGTCTCCGTCTTCAGGTAAAACTCTCTCAGTTGGGCCCAATAGGCGGAGACAGAATCCAGTCTCCGATAAGTTGTGTTTTTAAAAATAAACAGGACGGTTTTTAGATAACGACATTCCATCGTCTTGGAAAATTACAGTGAGCAACGTTTCTTTAGCTGTAGGACAAGTTTCAGATGTTGAAACCTTTTCCGGACTGTAAACCATGTAAACGTACAAATCAAATCTCATTCAGCAAGTGACTGCATGTTCTGCATGTACTTACTAAACAATGGGCAGAAACTTCTTACCCGTCCTTTCGCAAGTTTCACTTCCGAAACTGTTCGACCAAATTCAATGGCATATGTTATTTGGGTTTAGATAACTTCGGGCGAATTTGATTTGGTTCGCGTGTTTACTGTAACTTCTACTGAGCAAGAAGCTAAAATGTTAGAAATATGCTCAATTAGAAAATAATTGATACACGAAAAAATTAGGCCTTATTTTAATTCCATTCTTTGTTTGAAAAGTTTTTCCACACAGACATATTGAATATTGGACGGGAATACAAGTAAGGTACCTGCAATGCGATTAGGGTTTCAACATTGCATTTACACCATCAAGAATTGTACATAATTGATCACAAAAGTCTCCTAATATAAGTTATGAAATGTCTTCTACCGAGCAAATATTTGGATCTTGGGTTCGAATACCACTTAAGACATCTAAGTCTGTCTACGTTTATTCTGTCTGTGTTGTCCTGTATAGGGAACGGCCTTGCGATAGGCTGATCCCCCGTCCAGGGATTTCTATCAACTCTATTCAAGATTTATAATTTCGGAATTAATTCTGAATAGGAGTAGGCAAGAGAGCCCAATCCGTCAAGGTAGAAGAGTACATGTATGCAAAGTCCAGTGAATTATCAGAAACAATAAAAAATGCTTGGAAAACATGTGTATTCCAGAGAACACACTATACAATTTAGAAAGAAGAAAGCAGTCTTCTAGGATTTGGCACCGTGTATATGTGGTGTTTACCGACGTTTCGGAGGAACGTATCGCCTCCATCTTCAGGGTAGAAGAAAAAATATAAGAAATATAAGAAATATTTCCATNTTTCTTCATAGTCACCGCCGTGAAAGCCTCAAATCTTACAAAATTTAGAAAGTTAATGTAGTTAGAAATTTTAAATGCTAGTTCAATGAATGCATGTAACGTGTCTTAGGAATATCGCCAATAAGTACCTTGGTACTGCTTTTTGTCATGTGTTTCTCAGCATCTGAACGTTCTCTTATTCACATTCTTCCTGCTTAGGTTAGCATGCATGAAATACAATAATAAATTATGCGTGACGAAAGTTTCCACCACTATTCCAGGGGGCATGCCAGTTTAGTTAGAGTGTATGTTTTCGTAAGGGGAGATGCTTAATACCTAAGAATAACCACACAGGGCCCTTTCCCCTCGCACTTCCGCCAAGCCGGTCTGCAGTCTCATGCAGGACTTTCGCATTGCGAGATTTAGTGTTGTGAACTGTGCAGTTTGTCGACCATGCCGCTGCGTCATCAGCCTCCGACACTGCGAAAAGCCACGATGCAAGTCATAGCTAACAATTTTGAGAGACTGTGTTATGGCTGCACGTCTTCACGCAAAATGATGGCATTGATCAACTCGGAAGAGTATCTTCAGTATGAAGGTCCTTTCGTCTACATGCGTAAGTAGAGTATTTTGTTTTTCTCTTAAGGTTTTGCTTGTAATGAAGGTAGGCTTATATAAAACATATAAATTTCCATATTAGCTATTAACTGATGTTTTTGTTGGCCTGGAAAGTCATTCAGGAACAGTGTTCGGAAGTTTGACTTCAAATGACAACAGTGACAACAGGTAAAGACAATAACTGGGTTTCCTACGGTGAGAAGTAAGACTCAGTCATTGTTCAGTGAGATACACTTCAGTGGTTCGAGTTAAATTATATGTAGGGTTTGTGATGAACAAATTAACACTAGGTCAGACTGATCCACGAGTATTAATAGGTAATGAACTGAAGCTTCATAACCATCTATCTATCATCTCTCGTTGGCGCGCAAAACATGGACAGGCACAGTCGGTCCTCAGTCAGCACGTGATTCAACTCCGGTACTTGACAGGACTCTGAATAAATAAACTGTGATTTATGAAGAAAGTTGTCTTCTGGGTTTAGGCGCCGTGTATTCTTCGTTTTGACCGACGTTTCGGAGGAACGTATCACCTCCATTTTCAGAGCAGGTGAATGGCTTGGAAACGTCGGCCAAAACGAAGAATACACGACGCCTAAACCCAGAAGACGACTTTCTTCATAGTAATCGCCGTGAAAACCTCAAAACTTACATAAACTGTGATTTAATTTTTAAAATATGTAAGGAAATGCATGCCGCATCATTTCTGGAGTATTTTCTTTGTTATTCATTCGAGGTATTTAATTTCAATTTATGAGACGACAAAACATAAAATTACTGTTGTACAATTATCCCGAAAACCGTAACACTTAAGACGAAAATTTGTGAGCTTCATTGCTTTTTACAATGTTTGTTCCAAACATTTTTCACCCCATTTAATATTTATTTAGCCACCTTCGAGTTACCCTCGACATTCGTGCAGGTCTCATCAAGTACACTGTCGGTATTTGTGTCCGAATTTAATCAGAATTGTAGTGAGTTAACCAATTTCGGTGAAAGTTTCCAGCACAAGAACCGCTTGTCAGTTAACGAATTCTAATATTGTGAGACATTTGGAGGTCCCATATGGTGTAGCCTCAGAGACAATGAGACCATCACATGTTAGGAATGGACGCGGAACTCGGTGTTACAGCATTCACAGCTACGGAATAAGAATCTCTACTTTCTGTGAATTTGGCCGAGTGCAGCGCCAGACACGGTGCACTTCCAATCATGACGTCATGCTCATTGGTTGGGTAAATGAGCAGACCCCCGCAGGAATGATGGCTGACAAAACCGAGCTAAATTTCTCCACGCTTTTTTCTAGTTTTCGCCCAATTTATTCCTAGGATGATTACTATCAACGATAAGATAGACGGAACGAATAAGACGCATGTGAGAGATAGGAAATGTGTGGAAAATGTCGACATGAGAACATAAAGGAACGAGAGTGATTCAAAGACCTGGTCTCAGATGGCAGGAAATATTAAAATGGATTACAAGAAATAATTGTGAGACTGTGGTGTGGCTTCTTTTGGCTGACAATAGGGTCCAGTGTGCGNCACCTATCCACAATCCTTCTTGTTTTCTTGCTAGCTCTTCCTATCTGACATTACTTGGCTTAGTTAGTTAGTTATTGGAGAGGGTGGGTTTCCCCATGCACTTAGACCTGTATTGGTCCATTGTGCTTCCCTCTATGATTTCTACCAGTCTCTATATCCTACCAGTACTGGTGCTTACCATCAGTCCCGCCCAGCCAGCGAGACCGGCTCTACTAGCTGAGAGGTATCTATAATGCTTCCCCCATCTACCGGAGGTATTAGAGACTGCTGTTGGGCGGAAAACGTCCGCAATTTGGCTCAGTGACCTCCTTTGGAGATATGAGGTTCTTTTACGTGCCGAACAAAGCAATAAGTCTCCACATTCCACAAAAGTCCGGGAATTTCTTAAGTAGCTGAGCGACTATTAGAATCTAAAGGACTAGGTTTCATGGAGACAAAGTCCTTCTACTCTACGAACCGGGGCAGATCGTTTCTCGTGTGGGTAATCTCACGGAAGAAAAATCGTATGGGATTATGTTTGAATCTCCCACCGGCGCATGCGTACTGGAAGTATGTTGAAAACAGAATCGAGTAACGTTCTAATGGTGACGTAACGGCATACGTCACCAAATGATGATGATGATATGATGATGTACCCTCGTTTCTGTAGTAGATAAGAGTGTGGTTACGTTTCCTCTGTGAAAAAAACAGGCCTAAAAGCACTGCAGGTTCCTCAAGGTGTAAATGCAAATGAATCTTTCTTCTAACTTTAATAAGTTCTACAATTCATTTAGTCAGTTGGGGGGAATGTTACTGAGTTCGGAATAAAGAGCCATTATTTTCATTAAGAGTATTAACCGGTTGAGCTTTGTCATAGAAATGCATTATATTTTTATGAGGATCGAGCTGAACTCTTAAATATTATTTTCATTAATTTAATGCTCCGAAATGTTAAATCGTGAAGTTTAAATTTCTCTACTTAAAAATGCAGCGCTTCATTGCGTTCAGCACATGCAAGGAAAGACTATGCAGTGATATTGGAATTAGAAACCTACCAATGATACCGTTACAATTATTTCATCAGATCGAAAAATAATGTGACATGTCCACGCATTGCCACGCAATGACTCGATAAACACCCTGCATTACACGCACGCAGCAATAGAAAAACGGGGTTGTGCAACCCGTTTCTAAGCGACGGCTCGGTAACACACTTCCACATAGGCAGCAACGTCACACAACTGTGGCTAGAGACCACGTGCCTTGATTTTGTAGGTCCGCTCCGAAAGTTTGTGGGCGACAGCAAAGGTCGTTTGCAGGCAGTCGTAAGCTGAAGGAGTGAGTAATAAATGGACTTCACTTGAGTTTCGAAGTTCCAAAGGAACAGCAGTGTGACCAGAAGAAGAATTAGAAGATTTGGTGTGTGACATTACATGTGCTGTAGTACATCGATATTGGGAGTGTGTGATTTAGTGAGACTGTTATAGTTCCAGTGTTATAAATCCGTGAAGACTAGTGGAGATAGACTGAGATTAGCGTGGATTGTTTTGTAGTCTGAAAATCAGGAACAATGTTACAATTAATTGTAGTTACGACCTGTAAGTGGTCAATAAATCTAGTTACCAACTCGAACCCCATCCTTAGTCATTGTGACACGTGACAATATTGTCATGTCAAGGGTGGTACGAGTGACGAAACGACGGGATCTAGTTCTGATGATTGGATTTATTAGCACTTTTGTTATAACCTCTCTTATTTCCAGTCAATACAGCACTATCGCTGTTTTACGCAATTTACAGTTTCCCGTTGCACAAGCACTAGGATTCTCTGTCTCAACTAGTTGTCGCCTATCAACTGATCTCAAAACAGAAACTGTCACTTAAAATCTCTAACAAGTTTTCTTGCTATTTCGTCTTCAATCACTTTGTAAAACTCTGTCCTAACCTGTACTCAACAAATTTTCACAGCTCATTAAGGACGTGTTCCATTCTCGTCCGTGTACTCTCAACTGCCTTGTAGCTTCTACTTCGCTCCTCCAGCTTACGACTGACCGTCACTATCACTCTGAACTTACGGCCCACAACTCTCGTTATATAGCCGCAGCACGGATCCTACAGAGAACAGTCTCTCTATTTTTGAAATTTGTTTACCGAGCCGTTGCATAGCAACGGTAGCGGTGCGGATCCCATAGAAAACCAGTCACCTCCGTTGTTAGTAGTATTGTGTCACCTAGAAACTAGCTGTAGCATAGCCCACAGCGAAAATAATTTATCGAATGTTTATCGAGCCGTTGCCTAGATAGGCTTTCTGCGTCCGAGTTACAATATCATTAATCATTGCATAATGTCACTTGTAACACAATGCTTTACGGATCTGCATGTAATTGGTCAAGCCGCAGTTTCTTGTCTGATCAATATTTTGAGCTACTTTCGTTATGAACTTCAATATAAAAGATTCACACTGGACTCCCCTGTATCGCAGTATGTGTTAATACAAGAAAAGTAAATGTTACAGTATGTAACTATGAAAAAACATCAATAACATAGTAGTTAAATTAATGCTGACATATGAGTATTTTTTATGAAATTAATTCTTAACATGAAACTCATGCTTTCAATATCACGCTGCCTGTGTGTATTTATGCATCCCTTCAAGTTTTGACAAAATTAGCAGATATTCATACAATTCATATGAAATTGATATAGTTGAATGCCATCGGATTGGCGTGCTTTTTAGTTTCATATAATTAGTAATAACAATAATGTGGGTGCGTGAATTTATGAAGAGGAAGAAATACAAGCACCACTTAATTCAGGGTCGTGAAATGATGAATTGTAACAATTCCTTGGAAAGCACACAACCAACATTCTTACAAAGGTAAATGTAAAGTTGTCCCTGTGCTTAACTAATTAAGCACTACGCCATGAAAACTTAGAGGGGAGTGGATTCTTTTTCTTTTCTTTGAAATACAGCCCCAGTGGGACTAGGCCTACCTCCATGAACTTCCGTTCACTTTGGTTTTTCTAGATATAACACATTCGGTAGGACTCCTTGAGTGAGTGATCAGCTCGACGCAAGTCCTCTACCTGTATACAAACACAGAAAAACGCACACACACAAACTAAACATCCATGGCCTGAGTGGGATTCGAACTCACGATCCCGGTTTCCGAGCGAGCGAAAACAGTACATGCCTTAGACCGCTCGGCTACCGTGACCGGCCGTGCGGATTATTACAAAGACTAAAACAAAAATAAGATATACAAAATAATATTCACATATACATCATCCCATACGGATGTGAAAATCAGGCAGAAATCATACCCAAAGCAGACAGTGTTATCGTTAGGAAACTAAAGGGACCTGTGTTTATCTGAACAACAGGCTGGGTCATGAAGTCAAACCTGGATGTAAACTCAACGAGACAGGAAATGGTCGCATTTGAAACAGATATTGTTGTTAGAAGAAACAACTGTGTGCGGGCCTCAGTACTCTAGTGGTCAGCGCACTGGCCTTGTATTCAAAGATTGCAGAAGAAATGTCAACTGCCGCCACTAAAACAAAAAAATAATAAAATGCATGTTAGTAAAAACATATCCAGTGACCTGAAGACGGAGGCAGATACAATTCTTGAAACACGGTGTAAATCGATTGTAACTGAGATAATGGGCAGTGTACTACATAATATTCGTATCGATAATGTCAAAACGAGTTTCCTTGTAGCCCCTAGTGGCTACTCGGGGGGTAGGGATTTGGGGAGTCTCTGTGTATGCCACAGCACAATAAAAATTAGTTACAGGGATAGCTTTACTTTTTACTTTTTATGCGCATTGAGAGAAACAGTTTTCTTTCGAGACTGGAGACGTCCCAACTTCCTTGTGAAATAAACGCTTATCAAGTTTGTTACCTTGCCCATGCAATGATTTTACACATTAACCACATTCTGCTCTTGCAGGATCTGAGGTTCTGGTAGAGATATAACGAAGTGTTGTAGCTTCAGAGATGTCACGTTGTGTAATCCCCCGAAAATCAACCGAAGTTCTACCGAAAAGTCGGCTGACTTTCAACGGATTACATGACATTATATCTCCGAAGAAAGAACACTTCACATTTAGTCGTTGTTTATTTACTCAGCTATTTCGTGACACGTTGTTGCTGTTATTCAGCACAAATGGGGAATGTTAAGGTGACTATAAAGGACAAATCGGAAGGGGAAAGTGTCATGGCATATATTGATGTTCCGTCCCTACAAACGAATGAATATACTGAACAAAGTGATTAATTCTTTGGTCAGGAAGCCGAACCTTGTCCTGAGTTCGAAAGACGACCTCCGAAATACGAGTGAAAGTGAAATGACCCCATATGAGGTTCATTCGGCCGAAAATGCAGCTTCAAGAAGCTAAGATTTACTGATGAAGCGAAATATGAGCCCTATGAGACTGCAGCTTCTATTTGTGCCACTCTCAGGTTCTGTGTTTGCATTTGTCATGTCTTCTATTTCGTGTCTATATCGCGTGTTTTAACGAGAAGCTTATCAGTGGCAATTTTCTGTCCAGTAATATCCTTTTATTCCACGCAAGCGATTTTAATTACTGTTTTAATTTGATTCATAATTACCTCTGACGTAGTCTGTTCCGGATTACCTCAAACAGTGATTAACTGGTTTACATCCGATTCGAGGAATTGACGTTGTTCACTGTATGTCATATCTGCTGACCGCATGTGACGTCACTTCGTCAACGGCTGTTCCCAAATCATGTGCTGTGTAATTTGATGTACTGTAAAGTGCTTGGAACAGAGTCCTTGAGTAGCTAATACTCGTTCAGCTAGTCATGATACATGCTGGGTTGTATAAACCAGAATCGTGATAATGTGCTCAGAAGAGCCCGCCATACTGACAGTGACAGAACCGATACAGGCGACGCTCTGTGAAGTCAATTGTAATTTTATTCTTCCATGTGCGTCTTCCAAATAATTTCTTCCCTTCCAGGTTTCCGGAACATACTTCGTATTCATTCTCATCTCTCCTGTCATACTTCATACTCTGCCTGTCTTCTCTTCTTTCAATTGGACCATCACAACAATATTTTTTCAATAGAAGAAATTATCAATCTTCTTTCGATACAATTTGTTCCTACTCCTCATTTCTTCCGTTTTCTGGTGTATTATTTTTAACATCCTTTTCACAAACACCAATAAAGTCACTCTGCATAAAGTTCAATTGCGGACTATTATGAACGCAGTAATCCATTCATTCATGGTTCCACAGCCCTTTATTGGGCCCTGGCCTCCTTTTCAGTTTCGTAATCTTTTTTAAACAGAGATTAGGACACCTTAGACGAGTGATCAGCCCATTACAAGACCCCTACCTACACAGGACAACAGAAACACAGAACAAAAGCACACATACATACATACATACACACATGCCTTGAGTGGCATTCGAACCCATGATTCCGGCGTTCAAGCGAGCGAAGGCAGTTCATGCCTTAGACAGCGCGGCCACTATGATCGGCAATCTATCCATAAAATCTATAAAATCCACATAAATCTTGGGAGTTCTTGATCAACTGAGCAGATCCTTCATCATAAAATTACTTAGTGTGTTGTCAGGTTAGCTAAACCAACTGCCTAAACAATATGGATAACATGACGTGAGAAGAAGGAAACAATGGCGATTTAAACTTACATTTGAAGAAAATGGATACATATTTCTAGAAGCTCTGCAGAGGTTGAATGAAGCTACTTCTTTGGTTCGGAAAGGCCAGTATAAAGCAGGTATGTCAGGAAGCCATAAGGATGTGAGCTTTCCGTTTCGCTTATTCAGGCGCGAGATAGTACAACAGAAGTTCTTCTGGACTCACAGGGTCGGTGGATCATGCAGCCTGTCAGACAGTCTTCCCCATACCTCTCACGGTAATCCATCATCCTGCATAACACCCACAAGTACATGGCGAAACTTTGGCTTTACATTCTGGACATACAAGGTCAGGTCCTCTTCGGGTCACCATCTACCCTGATAGACGTGTTCGTAAGCTCTCCAGTAGAATTCCGTATTGCCATAGCCAGATGAAAAGCATAATGACTTTGTGATTCAAACAGATGTCAAGTTACATTAGTACTTAACAGAGTTCCGTTAAATTATGCGACTGGTTTTGATTCTGGTTAAACCAAGGAATCTGTTAAAGTGCTGACGCTCTATGACACGCTTTGGGGGAGCACAATGTCAGAAACGGAGCAGGACCGCCGAATATCCTGAAATCTTTCCTGGTCTTCCTCAGTGTCTGGAGGTGAATGTTCGGTTACTTGAATACACAGCAGTCTCCTTCCAGATTCTAATACAGAATTAACGACGATTTATGATAATATACCATACCATTTGGTGTTATACAATGCTGAAGTAGAAATAAATTGCTAAAGAAAGAACAAATCAATCAGAAATCCCTTCGAAACCAGGACCACTAACTGAAGTGTCCGCAGCTCTGCTCCTTCCTTTTAGGCAGACAGGCCCAACACTATCAGAACTTACTTTCCAATCTTCACATCTCATCAGAAGCTTGGTAATTTTTACGCCTGATATAAAATCAAATTCCCTGTTATATTTATAATACGAACATTTTAATCATTCTTTAGAATGCCTTCGTGTTATATCGGCACAAAGGAGGGGTAGTGCATTGGCGAATACCCAAGATGGGCTGGGGGAGGGTTATCATTACACTCGTAAGTAGGTTAACTGATGGTGACGAAGGATGTATGCAGATATTCATACTCAGTCTCGGCCAGAGAGCATGCGCACCAGTTTAACAGCGAGGGCAATTCATATGGCACACATACTTGTCCTGAATTGATTATATCATTAAGTATTAACGACACAGAAGTGAAATAATATCTTTTCACTTTATAGAGAATCACTCTGAATCGTCTTCAGATTGTTATTTGTAGATTATTTGATCAAACTGCTTTGCTCTTCAAGGCAAACTCTACTCCATGGAGCTAGTTAATTAGATAATTTATAGTAAGTTACATAACGATTTGTTTATAACAGATTAGATCAATTTATATTTTATTCAGGTTATGACCTGACGTCTTGAAGGTAACGTGCAACTTTCACTGACCTACAGAACGCGGTAGCCGGGGAGGAGTGTGTTAGCATCTTATTATCTGGCATCACGAATACAAATTGTTAGGGAGTAAGTTGCCTGTCAGAGTAGATTTGTTTCCAGACAGTGACAACTTTAGAGAATGTGGATCAAACTTCTTGTAACATACTCATCTTCTTTCCATACCTCATTACGTGGCATGATCTCTAAATTCGGCACGAAACCAGGTTTACATCCCACAGTTACATTCAACATTTCGCCACTAATCTCCATGATTACGAAAGAGAATTTAGCAGAGAGAAGAGAAAGTATTCATTGTTCCAGAATACCGACTTCTACAATATCAAGACTGTAAAGCATGCTCACCTGTAACATAGCCTATCGTATCTGACAAATCTAATAAAAAATATACACGTATTTCGGTGCGAAATGGCTCGAAATTCGTCAACAAATTTCCGTCACTGTTTTTATCGCGGAGGAGGGGGGGGGGTTGTCCGAGGTTTGAGCTTTAACTTTGGGTCTCTGTCTGATTTAAAATTCAAATTTATTTTAATAAGATGGATTCCTGTGGTGTAGGCAATTTCGATTTCACTGCTGATTAGTCTTGATACGCCTCATATAATTAGACTTATTTAGGCCGACTCAAACATAAACCGAGATAAGGAGAAATCGCTTGAAATGAAGAAAAGTCTTGTAATTTTAAGGGTGATGAGGACTGAATACTTATACTGAAATATTACTTACTTACTTACTCATGGAGCTGAGCACTTCTGGAGGAGCCGCCAATTCTGCAGCTACTCAAGAATTTCTCAGCATTTTATGGAACCCGAAGATCTATTACCGTGTTCAGAAGAGCCCGCCACTGGTCCCTATCCTGAATCAGATCAATCCATCCATACCATCCCATCCAACTCCTCTAAGATCCATTTTAATATTGTCCACACACCTACGCCTTGGTCTTCCCAGTGGTCTATTTCCTTCTGGCTTTCCCACCAATATCCTATAGGCATTCATCGTCTCCTCCATTCGTGCTACATTCCCTGCCCACCTAATCCTCCTTGACTTGATCATTCTAATTATACTTGGAGAAGAGTATAAGTTATGAAGCTCCTCATTTTGCAGTTTTCTCCAACCTCCTGTCACGTTATCACTCTTCGGTCTAAATATATACTGAAATATTAGAATTTTTTAGCAATAATTTTACAAGAAATCAAGATCACTAACATGTTGGGACGTATTGTGACGTATAGTATCACCAGTAGATCCGAACTTACACACACATATACATATGTATATACATTAATTTTATGCTTGCAGAGGACATAGGTATGAGATCAAGATTTTCTTTCCCGCATCATCAAATGAAATACAATGCTATTTCCTTAAATATTATCCAAGTAGAACATGGCCTTCTTTATCCAATATTTAACACTTCATAACCTATTTATTTGGAGAACATATTATGGTATATTATTTAAAATATTTTATACTTACATTCCTGTATTCAGCTGAATGTGATATGTTTTATTAGCAGTGATAATGTTACTTGTACTGCAATTAATATTTAATCATTGTAGCTAGGTCACAAGACGTGCAAAACACATTACGAGAATAGCGAATTTATTTATATGCACAGTTTTCATTGTATAAACAACTGTTTTTACCTACATTCATAAATATAATGATTTCACTCCCATTAATTTCAGTCACATTAGCTGTAACCGTTGCGAATGGACCATTTTTTTTTTTTTTTGCAATTTACACAGATAGGAATATAATTTTAGTTTGTTATTCACTGCACATGACGATCAGCTGAAAAAGGAATATTTTCAGCCCATAAAATCGAAAAAAAAATTAATAGGTTTTAAATTGGCACAGAACATTGAGGGCAGTATATTTGCAGCTATCGGTTTAATGTCTCAGCGAATATCCGAAAGCATCTAATGCCAGTACAATTATGTTAGCATAATAATATTTTAGACGCTACAAAGGGGATAAATCGCATTGAAAACGAATTAATTCTCTCATTAGTTTTACTGTGCGACCTAATTAGTCAGATGATAAGCCTCGGAAGCCCGAACTGTCTATTTTTAGTTCTGAAAGGACGGTATTACAGGCGACATGGAATTCTACAATCATGGAAACATTTTAAACAATACAATAAGCCCATAAAGGAATAATAAAATACGAACCACTGTATTCCTTCATGAAGAAAATAATACAAAATTAATTGATTTTCAATAAATTCTATTCGTACTGACTTTCGAGATATGATTATTCAACGTTAACCGGATAAACCTAAGATGAAATTCGGATCATGTGTACGACGTTATCTAGTATTTATTTATATTTATGTATACATATATTTGGACATATATATAGGACATTAGATTTTGAATATTTGTCCGACTTCGGAGGAAACGTTGACTCACGACGGCGAACAATATATCCACCAGATATTCGTGTCATATACAGAGCAAAATGAATTATAACTCCATTAGAATTGAAGTTCGCCATAAATCTCAATATTTTCGAAACGTTGGAAGATATTTTAGCTAGCAAAATATGTTTCATCAGCTAGAATTAAGGTACATAGGCATATGCCGTATATCTCGTAGCATAATTTCGAGCCTTGTGTTCAATGGTTCATTACTGCCGGCAACTAGAACTCTTCTGGAAATTCAATATTTGAGGTTGCATTAAAGTCTGAAATTAACACAGGAAACACGGGCTATGTTCTCAGGGTTACTGTGTTTCTGGGCTTTTTCCTTATTCAGAAAAAAAATGTTTCGGATACTGGATCTGTTTCCTTCGTCAGATTACATTTATTAAGGACGCTGTCAGTAATTCAAGCTATAGAGCCTGTCCTCGGTGAGAGGCGGAGAGGCACCTGCCCAGCTGAATCTGTCAGCGGAACCTGATCTCAGACACCCTACTGAGTTGGGCCCGATAGAATTACGGCAGTTTTTATCGCTGGACCCCAGTAACTGAGGTGAGTCCCTTTTAACGGGCCTCAGGAACCTCCATTGGTTTTCACGGGATGAAGTTTCCAAGAAGTGGCGTTTTTTTCTGAATACTAGAAGGCGTAACCGAAACCAGTAAACCTAAATATAATGAACACTTTACCATTTTATTTCAAACATTTTTTATTAAGGCATGTAACTAACTAAGTAACTAACTCCATGGAGCTGAGTCCTTCAGAAACCGCCAGTCGCCTACCTACTCAAGGTTTCCAAATGCTCTGTGGAGCCCGAAGCTTCACTACCGTGTTCACAAGAACCCGTCACTTTTTCTTATCCTGAAAAGAGATCAATCCAGTCCCTGCCGCCTATTCTATTTATCTAAGATCCATTTTAATATCAAAATAGGTCTTGCTAATGGCTTCTTGCCTTCTGGCTTTCCTACCAAAACCTTACATACATTCCTTTATTTACATGCATGTTACATGCCCTGCCCATCTCATCCTCCTTGGCTTGATCGATCTGTGTTGTGTATGTAACGAAATATTAGGACATGAATCCGTGTTACTGGGTTTTCGGACTTTGTCCACGTCCGGATTCTAAATAACTAAGAGAAAACACAATGTTTCGGAAACTGGATCTGTTTCCTTGCTCAGGTGAGAGAAGACACCTACTCTGTTGGGTCCCTTAGAAAGAGCTAGCCTCAGTCACTGGACCTTTTTAAATTTCATACATGCCGAGGCTGAGGTAGAAGAGGCTCTATTTTTTTGACTGTTCAGATGGGAAAACTTGCGACTATGAATATCTTTCTGGTTATTGAAGATTTTCTTGAATGAACTTTCCACAGCGGTGAAGATACACTGTTGGACGGAACTATATACAGATGGCTTGAGAAAATCCTCCAGTTGTTGGCTTTCATATAGCTGGGAAGTCTTCTTCTGCCAACGATAGTGTAACCTATCCCTGAGAAGTGCCTGACTGGCACGTAAGGCAATTTTGGAGGAGCGTTGACTATTGAAGGGAGTCTTTACAGAGCAGGATTTAGGGAAGGTATCCTGACATTTGCATCCAATCATTCTGAGGGACCAAACAGAGTAGGTGTCTTCCGCCACCTGAGGACGGAAACAGATGCAGTTTCCGAAACGTGTTTTTTCTTAGTTATTTAGAATCTGGGCGTTGGACAAAGGCCGAAAACCCAGTATCTCTGTGTATTGTACACTACCGTCAGAACCGTATAGTTTCTACATGAATCCGTGTGTTACAGTACCTTTACTCGTGATTAGCTTCTCCAAAAGCAGGTTTGTGCTTGCAATGAGTGAACATGAGTGTGCTATGATGAGATATCCAAATTCACAAGCATATGGAATATTCGTGTACACCGAAATGAAGCATCACTTTCCCTAATTTTAAGTTTTTTGTGTAGCTGCAGCTGGTGGGATGAGACGTGACAGGGGGAAGAGAAGTACTCCGAGAAAATTTGGCTCAATATTTTTTTTATTGCTAGTGGGGTGGGACTAAGTCCCTTGTACTGTGGCCACTTCTGGCCTATTGTACCAGCCCCAGATGATAGGCGAGGGTGATTGTGGAGCAATTCGTGGAATGAAGATTGGCAGGGGAAACTGAAGTACTTGGAGAAATCTTGCCCCAGCGACACTTTGTCCACCACAAATCCCACTTGACCAGACCCGGGATCGAACTCGGGCCGTCGCAATGGGAAGCCAGCAAGTAACCGCTTGAGCTATGACGCAGCCCATGACTGAATGTTACTTCGTACCAATGGGCGTTAAAAATTGTAGACGAAAGCAACAGGATCTCGAACAATGGGGAGCAATCGCAAAAGAGGCCGAGGTTCTTCACGGACTGTCACGCCTGTAGAAGAAGAAAAAACTAATTTTTGCACTTTAATCCAACATGACTTCACCTGTGATCGAAGAGGACTCACCGCGGCAGGAAGCAAACGAATGACCGCCTGAGGTGCGGCAGAGACACCGAGCAATTCCTGTTTGTGCCAATGTGCACGTAGAGTTTGCGCATGCACGTGTAATTCAATCGAGTGAAAACATGTCATGATGCGCAGTATGAAAACTGGTACGTTTTTAAACAGCGACTGCATCAGCGAGCATGCTGTTGGTATTCTGTAAACAGAACTATTTTCGTGCCGGCTGCAGTATATATATGTGCGCATCAACAACACAAGAGTGGAGTAAAACACAAATAGAAAATTTAAATTTATCCGTAGTTCCTTGTTTTTCTAGGCAACAAATATTTACGTTGCGTGCTTACTCTGAAGCATTAGAATTATTTCAAAATCTGCGACTTCATTTTTTCATTGCCCTCAAAGATTTCTTTGAGTGAAGCCATAGGTAGGTCGTAGCCCTTTCTTTTGGAATTGGTTATTTAGAGTTCTAAAGGGCTATTCTTGCAGATTCTAATAATTTTAGTATTAAAATATGTCTGCTACTAACATGTAAACACAAAAACGTCACTTGTCACGTCAAAACTATCCATCAGTTGTCGCCAACATGTCTAAGTTTTTCTCGCAGGCAACGTCCTATTACTTCAGTCTTCTAACATCTAACAACACAAATTACAAATCTTCAAAGATCTCCTTTTTTTTTTATTCCTTGACACTACAGCCCCAGTGGGCCTAGGCCTACCTCCATGAACTTCTCCGTTCACTTCGGTTCAAAGATCTCCTACAGTAGGGAATTTTAAGACCCTAATCTATCTCTTCCGTTGTTCTAACCCAACATTTCGATCGCCCACACAGCTGAAGAGCCTACGTAACTCAGTGTCGCTTCTGCTGTTGGCACCTCTCACCTCGAGCACCCACAGACTTTGGCTTTACGCTGACAGGGAGTGCAGCTTCTCTTGTGCCTATCTCAGAGCAACATCGCCTCCTAACATTGCTAATGTCGGAAATTTCGGTGGTACCAATTCGGGGGGGGGGGGGTAAGGATCTGGGATAACGCATTCGGTATAGCAACTGTCTATGGGCTGGAAGACCGAGGGATCGGAGTTTGAGTCCCTGTAGGGTCAAGATTCTTTTTCCCACGTCGTCAAGACAGGTTCTGATCCACCAAACCGCCTATCCTAAGGGTACTGGTGGCTCTTTCCTCAGGGGTAAAGTGGCCGGGGCGTGAAGCTGAACACACAGTTAATACCGAGATAAAATAAATCGGATTTTTATATCCACTCCCTCACACGCCTTCATGGCATATGACTGTTGCACCTGCTATGCTGGTTCGCTCGCGGATTTCTTCTTGTCTTCTATCCTGAAGATGGAGGCCATACGTTCCTCCAAAACGCCGGTTAACACAATTTCTACACGGCGCCACATCCCAGAAGACGGCTTTCTTCAAATTGTTATTCGATCGAGCACTCATCTCGAGACAAGACGTTTCGCCATTTTATAAAAAGAAATGGTACAATTCTTACTTTCACTAATACGTTATTTCTCGACGCTTTCGGTGTCAAGGCTATACAGCCCCGTATTGTAGGACGTGTAGGTGAAAGATGAAGAAATGGTAAAAACTTGGATGTAGCGGCCGTCGCCTAATTGCAGTACGATCCTAGCATTTGCCTGGAGGGACTGAGGAAGATCATAATCAGAATAGCCGATGTGCCTCTAATGCGTAATCTTTGTCGAAATGAAGAGCGTCGAGTAGCATGAGGAATCTCCTGTATCCAGTCATGTAGGTTTCCCAATTAAAATTAAAAACAAAGACTAAAATTCAGAAATATTATAACTCTGAAACGGTAACAAATCGAACAGCTGTTTGCTTATATTTCCTACTCCAAAAATTGTATATAACTACATCCGAAATTCTGACCATATAACTTGGAATCACCCTGTATTCTAATCACCCTCTTCTCGAACTGTAATGTGATTTTGTTCTCGTAATATTAAAACCACCGAATGAAGAGTGCAAATGTTCTATTGTTTTGGATTTCTGATTATGAATGGGTATAAATAAAGCTGACTAAATTTAATTTTGATAGTTTTTACTATACTTTCATTTAACGGCCTCCGTAGTCTAGAGGTAACGTTCCCACCTCATGACTCGTAGTACGCGGGTTCAAATACCCGGCGGAGGTCGTCGAATTTTTAAGGGCGGAAAAATTCAGGGAACAAGTCCTCCGGGAAGAACTTTAAGCCGTGGGTCCCTTGTGGTAGCTTTACGGCGCGTAAAAGAACCTCATATCTACAAAGGAGGTCACTGAGCCAAAATTACGGACGTTTGCCGCCCAACAGCAGTCTCTAATGCCTCCGGTACATGGGGGAAGCATTATAGATACCTCTCAGCTAGTAGAGCCGGTCTCGCTGGCTGGTCAGGACTGATGGTAAGCACCAGTACCGGTAGGATATAGAGACTGGTAGAATATCATAGAGGGAAGCACAATAGATCAAACTGGTCGCGGTGCATGGGGAAACCCACCCTCTCAAAATAGTAACTAACTAATAATACTTTCATTTCCTTTAGGAAGTAATCTTTCTCCTTAAATGCTCAAAAGATCAAAAGAACGATGTAAAAATTAGAATTGTTAAGAAGTGTTTCGTGTTATTTCTTATATACGTCGTAATTTATACCTACAAATGAAACAAGGAGAAAATTTTAAAAAATATCACTTGTATTATAATTTCAATAAAATATGAAACTTATGAATTTACTTATTGTTTTATTGGTGTCGAACCTGATCTCTTACATTAAGAACAGAACGTATAAGCGGCTTCAGAAAATTTAATTACGAGTAGTTTCATAATTTATGTTCTTCATTAAATGTTATTAGCATGATCACTATATAAAGATATTTCAGGGGCATGCAGCACATATGGGAGAGATGATGCACAAAATTTCGCCTGGAAAATTTTAATGGAAACTACAGGGAACTTAGGGGCAAACTGAAGGGTACTATTAAAATGAAATGTAAAGAAATAGGACTGGTGTGTATGAATTCCTTTAGCTCAGGATAGGAACTAGCAGGAGGTCCTTTGGAATATTTTAGCGAACCTTCGGTTTCCATAAAGTGTGGAAGATTTTCTTGATTAACTGAACGATTATTATCTCGTCAAGAAATCTACTTGATGTAATTACTTAGTCTCTTAGTCAGTTTCTATTTCCAGGCGTTCAACTGACAGCCACATTAAAATTGTTGATGACAGTAGCTGAAAATTTTTAGTAAGTGATCTCAAATGACATGATAATCACACCAAATTTAATGAAAATGGGTTAATTATTGAATGTATTGTCGATGTCCTTGTTTAAATTATGGAGCAGATAAATACTGAACACTCTAGCATTAGAACCATGAAATTCAAAACCGAAAATAAAACATTCCGCCACTGAAATATTTTACAATTTCTACAATTCAGGTCACATCCTCACGGCCTATTTCCGCAAGATCGACATAAACTGCAAAGTCAGACTCTTCGAGAAACACACAATTCGCTAACATTTCGAAGCATAAATTAACTATATGGAAAAAAAACTGCGTTAACCTTAAAAGTAAGTACACTTTTCCGACAAAATAAACAATGATTATCCCTCGAAATCAGTAAAATATTTGGCTTTGTAACAGAGACACTTCGAATTGAACGGAGAAGTTCATGGGGGTAGGCCTAGCCCCACTGGGGCTGTAGTGCCAAGGAAAAAAAACAGAGATATGGGATGTTTTTGAGAAGTAGAAGTCAATTTTCAATTATCGTTTAGACAAACTTCAAGCTTCAGAGAGTTGCGCAGTAATTCCCTAAGGTCTTCTCTGCCGAACCCAGTTATCTTTTGTATACAAATCAGAAACAGTCCTGCGCCACGTGCGCATATAACAGACTAACGTTCGTATTGAACAAGCCTCGGAATGCAAATGAGGCCATTCTATTTCCACGAGATTGCAGTCTGATAATTTAATTCCGTTGAAGTATGAAATGTCGAGAAAAGTATCAGTTACTGCCAGTTCTGGTCATGCACATCGGAAATAATTCGGAAATTAAATTACCTCAACAAAGGGTTGAAGGCAATATGAGTCAAGACATGACAGAGCGGTGGCCATGCCATTCGTAATAAGTGTTCTTTGAAATAACGCGGAATAGTTAACTGGGTTACAAAGAAGGCACGCGCTTTGTATCACACAAAGGAATTATCATTGACCACTTACTTTTAATTTCTTTATAATTATACAAGTTAGTTCAGTTCTAATGCAAAATTAATTTGCTTTTGGAATTTCTCACACGTAATGTTTAGATAATTTTATGACCTGTTATCCATTTGTGCCTTTTTGATCAGCAGCATAGCTTTCATAATACATGGATATATTGTATCTTTCCTCTGGTCCTTTCTTATCCGCATTAGGTGTAAAAAGAACAAAAGGTTCTAAGCAGAACTAACAAAATTTATTTTCCTGCTGCAGTGATTTCTAATCCTATAGATTTATTGTTATTATTATTATTATTACTTTATTGTTAATATAATTTTGTTCTATTTTATTTTCAAGAAACAATTGTTACTTAAGCACGGATTCTGTATAAGTTAAATTTTCCGCAATGATCTGGGAGTTTCACACCCTCGTAATGTTTTTCATTATTTGCTTACAGTTACTACTTGATAGGTGATATACAGGTATATGTACGGTCTGTATACGAGATTTCGCATGCAGTAGCTACAGCAAAAAAAAAAAAATTGAAAGCGATAGAACATTCTTGCACTGAGGTCCTGCGTTGTACAGAACCTACTACTTTCACAGATGTTTTATATTTTTCGAATATCTATCACCATACATCAATTAAGAACCCTAAATTAAGATACGGCAAAAGCTCTCCCGCCTCACAGGTCCGCGTCCGCCATGTTGTTATATGTAATTATAATATGACTTTTGGGGTAGCCCCCAATGACATAACATTCATGCAAATCGGCCGGCTTATGTAAAAGTAAAAATGAGGGACACACACACATCAGACACAGTCACAGACAGAATAGCGATCTTATAAGCCCATTATTTTCCATACGGAAAGAGAACAGACTAAGAGAGAGAGAGAGAATAGTGATTAGTTTCTTTATAATTTGAATGGAATGTTGGGCCTCTGACTCTTCATGCGAGGACATGTGTACTGCTTCTTCCGCTTTTCATCTGTCTGCCAGATTAACGTCAGTAGATGTCTCTGACGGTATCCTACTCTGCTACGCTTCCGCTTTTTACTCATGGACCACGGGTTGCACTTTCAGAAATAATATGGAATAATTACCTCTCATTTTTCTTATGAAGCTGATAGACGCTTAACTTGTCAAGAAATTTTCTGTCTTGAATGGAACCCGAAGGTTAATTTACGTTTTCAGTCAGTCCGAGCACTGAATCCTATCCTGTGGCACTGGAATCCAGACCATAACCTCAAGCCTTTTGCATTTAATACACCTCGAGATCTCTCAGACGATTTCTTATTTCAAGTTTTCCACTTAAATTCTGTATGCACTTCCCATTTTCCCAGGGCATGATAAACATGTACCATCCACTTTATTTCCATTATGCGTTAACCTAATAAAACCTGTTAAAAAGTGCAAATTATAAACATCGTCAGTGTATAATTCTCCATTCTGTCGTTACTTCTAGTCTGCTAGACCGGCAAGTTCTCCCAACTCAGTTTTAAACATTATCGGTTAACTGGTATAATATAGTGTGTCATGTCTTCCCGATGCTGGGCAATGGGAGGTGGAACGAGTTACCACGAAGACAGACCCTTGATAAACGGTCGGTTGTCAGGTTACGCAACAGTAAGGAAAGCGGTGTTTCTCCATGCCATGCCAAGTAGAGCCGAAGTGAGCCGAGTCGAGCCGAGTCGAAGCGCGCTGATTGCTACGCAGCGATAAACAACTCTCGGCAGCGTTACCCAGCAACGCCTTTGTAAACACGGCGTCACGCAGCAGGGGAGCCCGTGCAGCGACTGTTGCTAGGCAACCGGTAAACACGACGTCACACAACAGTTAAAGATATCACGTAACTGTTTTCTGTGTTGTCAGTGCAGAAGTTACATAACAGGAGTATTCGTCAGTGAGAGAGAGTAACCCCGTGTGGAGGCGGGGTCGAATACCTCCATCGTGACCCTGCGAGTCGTAGGAGGCGACGAAAAGGGAAGTCTCAATTCTGAGAGAGTAAAATATGGTCACGAGTCCCACGGGACTAGGACCCGAGTAAGACTGCGCTAGCAAGGACCAGCAGCATATACAAAAGACAGACCCGTCCTCTCGTCAGAGAAGGCGCCCACAGAAACAAGACCGTACCTGTCAAACGGTAATAATTAATATCTGGTCATGAGCCCCAAATGGGTCTGGACACCAAGACTTACGGACTGACTGACCGTCAGTCGCAATGTGACTTTAACTTTGACTTGAGAGAGAGTAACCAGTCAGTTGGAGTCTAGCGTTTCGCCGGAGCGAGTGGAAGCAGGAGAAGTAGTTGTGATATCGCAGATGTCAGTACTTGTGAAATTGTGAACTGTGTAAATTTAAGAGCGAGTGGAATAAATTCGCTATATCCAAGAGGGCGTGTAGTTATTTGTCGCGTGACATACGCCCAACACGTGACAATAGGAATTCCAGATCAAATGAAGTAGTTCTTATAAAAGAAAGGAATTTAATATGACGAATATTAAAAAACTCGCGTTTTAAAGTTTTTCGGATTCTACTTATTTCGAATAAGAGAACTACTTAAAAATTAAAGAATTCCCAGAATTTGAAGCATTAAAAAATTTCGAAATCTAAGAAAATAAAATGGTTCTGATGGGGACTATGTAGATTTTTTTTTTTATTTATAGTTATTGACAATCTGAAATATACATTTCATTAAGCCAATGTGCTGATTAGTGTGCAGATTTTCAGCTTCTTACATGACGTGAGTGGGCGACATCCATAGATGTTCGCCTCATAGCCATAGGTCTTGCGGTGATTTTCGTTTTAGACGTCTGTTAATCTGTGGCAGTAATAGGGGACGAATAAGTGGGTTGTCGTGTTCCTTAAGTTTGTTGACGTAGGCAGAGCTGTGTCGGCGGGTAACTTCCGTGACGTGCTGTATTTTGAGATCAGTATGTAGAGTGCGGTTTGAGATGTACCAGGGTGCAGCAGTTATGGTTCTTAGGATTTCTGATTGTGAGCGCTGGATGATGTCGACTGTAGATGTAGAAAAATGACACTATTTTAGATACTCACTGTAACTGAGATATTTAACAAAAATAAATTACAGATATTTTCTGACTGACCCTCGTAAGTTATTTCTTCAATCCGAGAAGCCAAATTCCAAACCCGAAAAAGAGCGACAAGTTAAATTACTGTTTTTAAGAAGGAAATACTGAACTGAATTGTAGTAAGCTTTCCCCGAACCGTCTTAGTACGTAAATGCAATTTTGGTAAATAACTTTTGTTTCGAAGGAGCTGAACTTTGTCAGATGAGAAGGTTGTGGATGACTGGAATGTATGAAAGGCACTCGCACTTGCGTCGCTCTTTTATGCGCTTATATGTCGTTCGTAAAAGAATGCAAAGGAATTGGAATGTTGTGGGCTCCATGAATTCTTGCGTGGAAAAATACCCACGTTGATCTAGAACGACCCCGATTATAGTAGGCGTGCTAAGACATGAAATGTCTTCGCCCTCTCAGACACTGGAATCTTGGATTCGAATCCCACTCGAGACGTGGGCATCTGTCCGTATTTCTTCTGTCTTTGTGTTGTCTTGTATAGGTAGCGGCCTTGCGAAGGGCTGATCACCCGTCCAAGGGGTCCTACCAAGTATCTATAAGATCCATTATCTCAGATTAATTCTGAATAAGAACGGTCAGAGGGCCTAATAAGAAGAGAAAAGAAGAATAAGATTTAGAATGACAATAAAAGAAGCTTCAAAATAATTGGCACACCTCTCACTTCCAATTTCAGCTCGGCTTTCAGAAGTTTCCTATAAATCCAAAGTAACGACTCTCACTTTCGTAAAAACAAAGCAGTGAATGTATCATCATCATCAGTAATCTGTCAAGATGACAGGTCCACAGTCTCTTTCAAAACAATTCCTCCACTTAATGCGATCTAGAGCTTTCTCCTTCAAATGACAGTATCCTCTTCTGTCCCCAAGGTCATCCAGCATCTTCTTACGTCTTCTTCCTCGTCTTCTTGTCACTTCTATCCGCCCATCTATCTTTCCTTCGATAGCTTCTTTTAGAAGGCAGTTTCTGCGTAAAACATGACCAATCCAATTAGCCTTCCGTTTTCTTATTTCATGTAGGATATTCCTCTGCTCACTGACTCTAATTAACACTTCTTCATTTCTCACATAATCGGTCCAACTGATCTTCTCCATTCTTCTCCAACACCACATTTCGAAACTTTCCAGATGTTTCTGATCTACTGCCCTAAGTGTCCATGTTTCAGCCCCATACAGAGCTATGCTCCAAATGTAGCATTTCACTAGTTTCTTCCTCAAATTTAAGTCCAATTTGCTGGTAAAAAGATTCTTCTTCTTGCTAAATGCAGCTTTTGCCATGGCAATCCTGGATTTAATTTCACAAGTACACCTTCCATCATCTGTTAACAAGCTACCCAAATATTTAAAACATTTCACATTCTCCAGTTGTTTTTGGTCTATCTTTATTGTGACTGGGGTTGGTTGTCTCGAAATTTTCAGTGAATGTATACTGAACTGGAAAAATGGGGAACAACAATACTTGCCTGTGACTATACAAGGAGTAACTGAAAATCAAATAAACGTCAGGTTTCAACCCTGATTTCGACAATGCACATTCTGAGCACAAATCTTGACCAGTCTAAAAATAAAGACAACAAAGTTATAATAAACACAAGTGAATAATACGAGGAAATTTGAAATGATAGTTTTCCAGAGGTAGGAGCAAGTTTAAATCAATTATTAAATTCAAATAACCCTAAGCGGAATAGAGTTTTGCTCATTTAACCAATCTTCCGGACGTCACGGAGCATAGAGCCTGCAGTCCTCATGAGAATGCAGAATGACTAAATCAGAGTCCTCCTTCTCAGCAGAAAGCAGGGCGAGGGAGCTGTGGGCTGGATTCATTATGAAATTGAAAAGGGGAAACACAGGAAGTTTCGGCGATTTCTTACTTAGTCAGAGACGTATGTTCGGCTCTCAGATTTCCAAACAATCTGTTATCTGTCTTCATAATATGATTTTGTACTGTATTCTGAAAGGATATGTTTGTACGTATATATAATTCTACCTGCTTCTTTGATAATTTACAACGAAGTTCTTTCTTCTTCTGAGTATTTACTGTGGCTTAAAATGAGCTCTTCTTGTGATAATAGGCTAATACATCGTGTTAAAGTTCCGATGTCAATTTGGACTAATCACTGAATTGCTACATAAAGCAATTTTTATAAAATTAAAATATTTTGGAATAACAGTAACAATTCAAAATTACGTTCAGTAAAGCAAAAATAAGGAGCACATGTTCATGGAATGCTTGCTGCCATTCAGTTCAGAATCTGTATGTCCGTCTCCTGCCTAAAACATAAACATTAAAACATACACTATTGTATTTTTCACCAGTTCTTTTTGTGTAAGTGAGCAGCCTGGTCTGTCGCCCTAAATGAGGAAAATATTTAGAGGGTAGTGTGGGAATTGCCCACATTCAAGCAAACGTTACAGTGACAGCTCAGGTACCATTGCTTAGCAACGGAGAGTAAACAGTCGTTGCTATGTAAGATCTATAACAATATGTGACTATGGGAAGCACCCACAGTGAATCGAGTGCTAGCCAATCGCAAGCTAGAAACCATTCGCTGCCTAGCAAAGGCTGAGTAAACAACCAGTGCTAGGCAAAGCCTGCAACAATATGGACAGTGACTAAATTTTCTATAGGTCCGACTCAAGGTTATATAAGAAGACACATTGAGTGGAAGTTTAGAGTTCATTTTAGAGTTGTGTTTCAATACAACGTTCAAGGTGTTGCAGAGTTCACTATTGTTATTTTATTATTAGTCTTCAATTCTTCAAACCTAAGTGAGTCTGCGTACTGTGCAACTATAATGCATGAAGTCAATAGAAAGTCCGTCGAGTGTAACAATTTTTAGGTTACTTCTTTATCACTTCTGCCTTACATGTTTCGGTTTAATAAAACCATCATCAGAGGCACATAGTACAATCATGAAAACACTGTCGTTGTTTAAGATGTACACAGTTTTGTTTGCTGCGTGAACGCTGCTATAATATGTCGACGTGTAAAAGCACAACACTTGCTAGGATTGTTGAATGCACGTTCAATTCTCACATTCATCCGAAACTGCCCTCAAGTTAAAACGCCAATGTTAAANTTTTAAATATTTTAACATTGGCGTTTTAACTTGAGGGCAGTTTCGGATGAATGTGAGAATTGAACGTGCATTCAACAATCCTAGCAAGTGTTGTGCTTTTACACGTCGACATATTATAGCAGCGTTCACGCAGCAAACAAAACTGTGTACATCTTAAACAACGACAGTGTTTTCATGATTGTACTATGTGCCTCTGATGATGGTTGTATTAAACCGAAACATGTAAGGCAGAAGTGATAAAGAAGTAACCTAAAAATTGTTACACTCGACGGACTTTCTATTGACTTTGTGATTGATAGTGTAACGGACCAAAAATGAAACAATTCAAAATATAATACATGTTATAGAACAATTCAACAAGTGGCTGAATAAACATGTCTGAGAAAGATTATGTAAATCCTGTAAAACATTTCTTATCTGTTGGGTTTGGTGGAGTATGTACGGTTGTTGCAGGACATCCCTTCGACACGATCAAGGTGTGACTGCAGACTATGCCCAAACCTGCTCCTTGTAAAGCTGCAGCATATACAGGGACATGGGACTGTGCCAAGAAGATATTCAAAAGAGAAGGAATTTTGGGGTTGTATAAAGGAATGAGTGCACCAACTGCAGGATTTTCACCAATATTTGCAATTAGCTTCATGGGGTTTGGAGTTGGAAGACGAATGCAAATGAAGTCTCCTGAAGATGAATTGACTCTGACACAGCTGTTTCTTGCTGGGGCCTTCTCAGGAATCTTTACTACTTCTATAATGGCGCCAGGAGAACGTATTAAGTGCTTGCTTCAGATTCAGCAAGGTGGTACTGCTCCTTCCAAATATGCTGGTCCAGTTGATGCTATAACACAACTCTATAAAGATGGAGGCATTAGGAGCATGTATAAGGGAACCTTTGCCACCTTGCTGAGAGATGTGCCGGCTAGCGGCGTGTATTTCTTGACATTGGGATTAGTTCTGAGAATTCTTAGACAGCATTCAGAAAGTGGTGAGATAGGAGCCCTGAGCACTATCGTTGCAGGAGGAAGTGCTGGCATTGCTAACTGGCTGGTAGCAATGCCTGCAGATGTGCTGAAGAGTAGACTGCAGACAGCTCCAGAGGGCACGTTTCCTAATGGGATCCGAGATGTCTTCGAAACCTTGATGAAAGAAGAAGGACCTAGAGCTTTGTACAAGGGAGTTGTTCCTGTGATGTTACGAGCCTTTGCTGCTAATGCAGCTTGTTTGAGTTGTGCATGAAGTTTTTCAATTTTGTGGCACCTAACTATTGACCTTGATGGAGGCCTAATAAATATAATCGATCTTTGCCTTCTTTGGTATCGTTGAAATTTGTCATTCTTCTCAAAGAAACTCAACCCGGCCCAGCAAAAATACAGTGCATATGACCGCGAGCTGCTGGTCATCTACAAAGCCGTAAAGAATTTCCCCCCATATGCTGGAAGCGCGCCACTTCAGCATCTTCACAGACCAGAAACCTATCACTTATGCCTTCCAGCAGGAACGGGACAAATGATCGCAAGGAAATTCAACCACCTGGATTTCATAGCACAATTCACAACTGACATCCGACACATCTCTGAACAGGACAACGTTGTTGCCGACGCTCTCTCCCGCGTCGAGTCCGTCACTGCGCCACCGTCCTACATCTCATTGGCCGCATCGCAGGACAGCGACGACGAACTCCAATCACTTCGGCAGTCGAACACCCTTTGGCGGCTCGAGAAGCTAATCGTGATAGTGTGAAGAGATTTGTGAGTAAGGTTTGTAAAGTGTGTAAACCCGTCACAGAGTCATAAGTATTTGTAGCTACGACTTGTAGGTTGTTAAATAAACAAATTAACAATCCGAAAGTTGAAGAAAGCAGTTTTCTGGGATTTGGCACCGTGTATATGTGGTGTTAACCGACGTTTCGGAGGAACGTATCGCCCTGCTTTTACCGGTTCTCACGGTCTCTTAGCTTGCAGATTTCTTATATTTTTTTCTTCTACCCTGAAGATGGAGGCTATACGTTCCTCCGGAACGTCGGTTAACACCACATATACACGGTTTCAAATCCCAGAAGACTGCTTTCTTCATAGTCACCGCCGTGAAAGCCTCAAATCTTACAATCCGAACGTCGTCTTCAGTAGCGAAACACGCTACAATATTACAACGTATTAGTCTTCAATTTTTCAAACCGAAGTGCGTCTGTGTATACTGTGCAACTATAATAAATATTTTAGAACAGTTCAACAAGTGGTTGTCTCTTCATCTAACGACATCCCACACTAGTAAGAAGAAACCCGCTGAAGGAGATATTTTAATCTAAAAGGGAGTAAATTATGAGAGACTGGAACAAAATGCATAATAAGTACTAACTAACTTCATGGGGCCGAGTCTTTCTTGAGAAGCCGTCAGTCAGTAAGCTGCTTAAGAATGTACAAACACTTTATGGAACCCGAAGGTTTATTACTGTGCTCACAAGAGCATGTCACACAGGTCCTTATTCAGAGCCAAAAGAATCCACTCAATGCCAACCCATCATATTTCTGTAAGGCCCATACTTGTATTAATATTAACCTCCCTCTTAGTTCTTGGTCTTCCTAATGATCTCCTTCCTTCTGGCTTTCCCATCAAAATCCTGTATGCATTCCTTTTAACCTCTGTGCGTGCGAAATGCCATGGCTAGCTCATTCTCCTTAACATTGTCGATCTAGTTACACGAGTTATACGAGTTCTACTTGGCGGAGAGTACAAGTCATAAAGTTCCTCATTGTGGAATTCCCTCCAACTTCCTATTATTTCACACATCTTCCGTCCAAATATTCTTTTCAGCACCCTGTTCCGTAATAGCTTCAGCCAATGATTTTCCCTCAATACCAGAAATTAAGTTTCATACTAATACAAAAGTATAGAGAAAACTACGGTTTTATATGGGCTATGTTAATGTTTTTGGAAAGCAGATGAGTAGACAAAAGATGCATGAAGTACTTTTCCCAAATATTTTCACGGTGCTCAAGTGACAGTGTTTGTATTATACATTATAGTATAAATATGAAACAGATGACTGCATACGAAATTCTGGTTCTGAAAGCGTGAAGAGAAAACATCATTTGAATGCGGAAGGCGTAGAATGTAGTGTAATGTAACGAGCCATACAGATGTAGGGGTGTGAGGGTATGGACTGAATTCGCCTGACTGTGGATGCCGAGTCCTGGCAGACTCTTGTAGACATTGAAACGAAACTTCGGTTTTATAAATAGCGTAATATCTTGACTGGCTGAGATACTATTAGCTTTCCAAGAAAAATTGTGCTCCCTAGAGTTATTTATTCAGTATTATCAGAAACTATACTGTGTCAACTCGAACCAGCCAGCCAGCCTTTTCTTCCCTGTACAATTTCAACTTCTCTGGATCGTGCCATTGTTTTCACCGTAAAATTCATTTCACAAATGGTGACCTTTTTTTCATCCACTGCCGATATTTTAAGTTCTTTGTGTGGGGCTGAAATTTGCAAGAAAAGCAGAATCATGTACAGTAAAATAAACACGATGTTTGTTCCACACTGGGATATTTACGTACCGATAGCAGCAAACAAATTAACTAAAGTGTGGCTGTTACGGTGACATCACTGCGGGTTCGAATTCCGACAAGTGCGCGGTTGTTCGCGGTTTTCGACGTCGCCAATTAATAATTCTGTTTGCTGTTACAACCCCCAACCCCCTTCAGGAGCCAACTCCCCTGCCCCATTTAAAAACAATACAGCTCAGTAGACAATAATAATTAGCGGTTTACGGAAACGTGACTTTTCCGGCACACGAACACACAGAATAAATCGGAATTTTATTAATATAATTTTTTATTTCATGGTAAGCATTCAGGATTATGCTCGAAGGTACTTAAAGTAACTTTCGTGTAGTGGGGTTGAGACTTAGTCCACTTGGTACGCCTGCCACTAATTGGCCTATTTTGCCAGTCCCAGATGATAGTTGAGCATGAAGCATTTATTTGAACAAGAAGTGGCAGGGGAAAACGAAGTACTCGGTGATAAACTGCCCCAGTGTTACTTTGTCCACGACATAAACTCAACTCCGATCAAATCTTGGTCATCGCGGTGGAAAGCCGGCGACTAACCACCTAAGCTATGGCACAGCCTTAGGTTCAAAAGAAATTCATGGTCTATATCAAAATCATGTGATACTTCGTTCTGAATATTTCTTCGATTATTATGGTCAAGTTAACAATATTCTCGGTAGCTGAGACATGCTGTGGAATGGTGGGCAGAATTGCAAAGGTTACGGGGGGAAGCGGTCGTGGCCCAATTCAAGGTACCATCCCGGCATTTACTTGAAGAATCTGAAGAAGAAAAGTAAGTACGCCAATGAGGATAGCCAGTCTCCGGCCCAGAACTCGCTACCTGCCAGATACGAGACAGAGAGCAGGAGTGCTGTTCATTCAAGCTGAATTCTGTTGGATAATCACGCGAACGTTGAATGAATAGAAAGTAGACTTGACGAAGGTTTCAACAGTTGTCCCCCTGGCAGTTGCTTGGAAAGGCTGAGGAAAACAACGATAACTTAGAAAACATCCATCTTCTGGGATATAACGCTGTGTAGTCTGTTGGAAGTCAACCGCAGTTTCTGAGGAAAAAGTCGCCTCCATCTTCCGAGTCTAAAAATAAGCGAAGCGAGCTGATTTTGCTGCCTCTGTCACGCTAGTTCTTCGACCCTGAAGATGAAGGTTACATGTTCAACTGGAAATTCGGTTGATGTTCATCGGGCTACACGGTGTTACAACCCAGAACTCCTCACACCCAAGACTGTTATAATGTTTAATCCTATAGGATAACCTCCTTGAGAACAGCTGTCTGCAGTTCTGACCACACATGGGGACCACTCAGCTACTGAGCTGGCCGGTTGGTCGATTAATTGAGGTTTGCTTTATCAGGGAAAATTCCATAAAAATGCAAAGGGATTCTAATTAATTGACCAGTCTTTCAGCAATAATGTTTCTGTACATATCAGAAATAGAGTAATACACACAGATGCATTCGACCCTACAGAGAGTGGCAAGTTCATTTTCCAACCTAAGAACTGCGGGTTCTTCCAAGTGCCCTTCGCTATAAATTCAGAATCAGTATATTTTGCAACGTAATATACTTCCATTCTCAGTAAATAACATTATTTTCTGCTCCTTTCTGTATTATACAATAAGGTTAATAATATTTTCTGTTACTTTAATGATACCGTCAATTTTACAAGTTAGAGGGCCCTGAAGAATTGTGGGTTGGAAGAAATATAAAGAAGTTGTGGTATATCTTAAGATATCCAGATATGTTCGCTGAGGGACTGAAGGCGTAAGCAACCTCAGTAAAGGCACTTGGCCTGTGAGCGAGATTCGCAATTGAAAGTGAATTTGGATCAGCGGGTGTGCGACACTTCTACGGTCAATGCTGATGGTAAATTGTGAATCTGAGAAATTGCTTGAAGAACATGTAAGAGATTACAGCATCAGAATTATTAACATTCACTTTCAGTTTCAGTGGATTGCTATTAGTCAGTCACGTAACCACCGTATCACTTACGGTATGTGACTCCATTGGCATCCTAATAGTCTCCTTCCGTATCTTGAATAAGAGAAGTCTGATGCAATTCCGCTCACATAAGTTCTAGAGCACATCAGCTGTGCAGTTACAGTAATTAGTTATAATTCTACTAAACGTAACAGTAGAGTGGACGGCACTGTTGATTCATATTCCGGGTATCTCGCAAACTGGCTAACCGGGCTGAGATATTTCATGGCTTTCTTCAGACCCTCTAGGGAATTATCGGAATAATACCTAAAATAAAGGCAATAAGGCCCTTAGCAACAAAATAGTCCATTAAGCAATAAATAAACAAATAAATAATAAAGTATTATATTGTAATTCGTATGAGAGGAAGAAAAACTGTGATGAGCTGTAGAGGCAGGACGTTTCTGACAAGCTGTGGGATGCACTCGTAAAAGACAACAAAAGAAAAGTTCTTCAGAAACTTGAGACTGATACCTTAGGGAAAACCTCAATGTGTGTGTAAAGCCAGTTCGTTTGTAAGACCACAGTTCCCTGAACCAATCTCCAACTACCATCTGCTAGACAAGCAACGACTGTCATCCTAAACCGGAAGTGTAATAGGCGCCATGTCCCCTGAGACCCGAAACTGGCCAGCTTGGCCATGAAGACGTGTAGGCAAGAGGTGGTATAGCTCCACCATTCTTGAACTCAGCTTTAAATGGAAGTGAGAGGTTAGATCCACGCACCAGCAGCTTTTCACTCGAGAGGAGAGAACCCGGTACCCACTGGATAGGAGACTGGGTGGGCTCCAGAGCCGGTCTGGATGCAATGGAGTAGAGATTAACTTCTTGCCCCTGCCGGAATCGAACGATGATTATTATAATGAAAATATCTATGTTAAATTATCTAATATTGCGTCGTTAACAAATTAAAACATACATTTCGCTTAAGCCTCTATTCCAGTCCAGTTAAATGTGGCAAGAACAATTGAAGGTACGCCTATATACAAATTGTTAATGGAGGAATGAAGTTGGCAATGCCAAGTTGTCTTGAATCTCCTTATTTTATTTTTACTTTATTCCAGATTATGTCATCTTCCTCCGTCATTCTTACGAAATTTCGCCACCAAGTGGATAACATCCTGATCCATATTAGGGAGTTTTCGGCCCAGATATAGGCTATCCTGAGGTCCTTTCTTGTTTCTCGTCAGTCTCTGTACGAATACGTAGTTATGGTACGTAAATACTCCACGACCGTATACTGTCACATTCCTTCCGGTTCACTATTCGCTAAATAAATATATTCACCACCATTCTTCCAGACCTGCCAATCACAATTCCTGTCGTATAACCTCTGCAACTGTCTACACGTCATTTCGCTAGGAACCCAGACAAGTATAGGCACATGATAAAATCCTGACCCTTATCCTACGCGTGGTATAAGGTCGCATGAGCAATGCATCTAAGGTTCGAATTTCGCTCCGGAAAAAAGTATATTTTTCTGTAAAAGGAAAGACCTTGAAATGGCGCTGTTGCTGGAAACCAGACCCATACCCCTCCTATGAAAGTAACCGTAAGAAACCGCCTTAATAAAGAAGCCACGTGTCTGGTAACATTGACATAGCGGATAAGATCCTGGTACACTGACTGTTGCTGGTTTTCTTCGAGCAAGAAATGTTACGACCAACTGTGACTTCAAGTTCTCTGAACAAATCCAAAGACCTAAAGTCCCATGCCATGTCTGGTAACAATAGCAGCTGTTACACCATAACCGAACTTCTTGCCTTGCCCTACATACAGCACAATACTGCAAAACTCTACTGTATGAAGCCGCATAGCGACTGGCTGGACGACCGAGGGGTCGGAGTTCGAGTCTCGATAGGTTCAAGAATTTTCTCTTCTTCACGTCGTCCTGGTCGGCTCTGGGGTCCACCTAACCTCCTATACAATGGGTAAGGGGGGTTCTTTCCTCGGGAGTAAAGCGGCAGGGGCGTGAAGCTGATCACTTATCTCCAAACAGTGCCGAGGTCTAGAAAATGTGGATCTATACATCCACTCCTTCATACGCCTTCACGTTGTCGTGTTTAATTAGTTAAGCACAGGGACAATCTTTTTTAAGTATGATAAACACAGTGAAATAAAATGAATTTAGTTGCCTATTTTAATTATTAAGCTAAGTTGTATGATGTTTCGTCTCACCGTGTTGTCGAATCTTAGGCCTGATCACAAAGTGTAGCACAGTCTGTTGTTCTGTGAGTGAAGGTAAAGCAGCCTCAGCATGAGGCCTGCCCCACGCTGGCTGCAAAGCAAATCAATGTTGACATTTGCAGACTGACAGGAAGTATAACGTGCCAGCACCTGCAACAGTATGGATTTCGCAGTAGATCAAGTAACATAACATGCATAAAAATTGATATGCAAATGACAGAAAGGCGATACATCGCAGTTTGTCCTTCATTCGTCCATACAATTCACCATCCCACAAATGCCCTTCTAGGATTGTGGCGATGTACAGATGTTGCTACGATAGTAATCATTTCACTGACACGTACAAGGAAAACTGCAGCATGCTGCCTAATCACTACTGCTATAGCAGGAAAGGACTGGAAAAACTAAGAACAATTTAGGAAAAGCTGATCTCAATCTAGAGGAATTAATTATCACCAGTTCCTCTAATTCGTTGACCACAGATTGCCGCTTCGGGTTCACAACCGGATTGGGTGCAGCTCTGTAAATTATCCCTCGGCTTACACGGGTGGGCTTGACATGTAAGTATCGCAGAGTATTCACACTACAACACAAGTTAGAAAGGAGAGAAGAATATATCCACCTAACCTTTCTGAGCTAACCTAACCTAACCTATCAGCCCTAACTCGTGAACTCAGACCTAGTCGTTAGTCATACTTGGTGGCTCAGTCAGGTGCAGTTGCACTTACATGAGACGATGCAGTGGAAGTTATTTGCCTGATCAGCTTCACCCGATGCATAATGTTTGAAGATAATAATTAGTTCATCTCATCAGCTCCATAGTGAGCTCAGTCGTGAGATGAACTAACATAGCATCTGCTTCACAGGATCCCTAACCTATGACGTTGTGCACACGAGTCCAACATGCTGACTCATGGGTAAATTTTAATTTTATTACAACATAAATGTTCCCTTCCTCTTATTCTTATGCGGCACAATAGTCCAGTAAGACTTAAGGTCTCCAGTTTTTCCTGTTTCGTAATACCATCTATACACACTGGTAAGACTTCTTGGACCCAGCCCCGTCAAAAGGCCCCTAACTTGACCGAACAACACACAAAAGAAATCACATACTAACCTCCCCTCGAGTGGAATTTTATCTCAAGATCCCAATGCTCGATCAGTAGACAGTCCCCCCCCCCCTTACACGGGGCGGCCACTGTGATTTGCAGATTATGTACTTGGGCTGCCTAAATATCAAAACAGCAGCTCAGAATTTAAGAAACGGAAGTCCGTGAAATGTGAACGTAGGTTCGGAGTTCTTCCCAGAACAACCTGTTACAATAATGCGTATGTATATATCATATCAAAACAAAAAACAATATCCGTGGCTTTAGTCCGCAAGCGAACTATACCGACCGAGATATTACCCATTCTAGGCAAAGTTAGTGCCAACTTTAGCGGATAGAGGATGTCGCGTGATCAGCGCAACGAATCCCCACGCCCGTTAATTTCGGTATTTCTAGACCGGAGCCGCTATTTTCTTATTCAAGCAGCTCCCCAGTTATCCTCACGATTCCGATTGGACCCCGTTCCAGACCCTCTACTTCTCAGAAAATCTAGTAGCGCCGGGAATCGAACCCGGAAGCTCTGGATCTGTAGCCAGGAACTCTGACCACTAGACCACAGAGGCGGTCTGTATCACATGAAAAATCATAAAATGCACAGTTGCAAGAATACAGCAGTGCTGATGATGCGGAAGTGACCCATTCTAATTACGAAGTGCTTCGATTGCATCAAAGCAGCAGGTATCTAAGAATATTTCATCTGAACATTAAAAAATTCAGTTCATATCAGAAAACACGCTGCGCTTCCATCATAAACATAAATTGGTTTATGTTGTTTAGGGTGACAAACACTGTTTACTGTGAGAACCACAAGGGACGAAGACGAAGTACTTTGTACATTCATAATGTTGCACTTTAGCATCTTGTTGCATTAACATTACAGTTTAGTAAATATAAATTAAAGTTCTGATGTACGAAACTGTTCTTTTATGTTAAACCAGACGGCATCTGTAGTTACTGTTGTGCTTTGAATGATCCTTTGCTATGAATATCCATTATGGCTACCTTTTTTGATCTCTAATTGTTCCCCTTTTAATGTGAAGCTCGAAAGTCACTAATTAATTGTGTTTGTGTCAAGCCAGCAACCTAGTTACAGGGGTGTAACAGTACATGCAGTCTCTGGCTAGGCATTCTGAGAGAATCTGGACACGTAAAGAATGCATCTATACCTCATTCTTAACAGATGAAGAAAATATCGGATCTAGAAGGCTGTGGCAACATGCGATAATGATCTGTTTAATAGCAGGTCTGCAACCGTAATTGGTGGCTACTCGAGGAAAACCGCGACTATAATGTTGTCACAGAGTCGGTGCTCCACTGGAGGAGTGCAGAAGATTAACATAACAGCAAAAACGAAAGATGGATTTGCTTTTAATTTTCCTCGACTTCACGGGTGACTTCCATTTTGTGTATTGCAGCTGCGTGTTCGTTTGTTTTATCTGCGTTTCTGTCAAGGGCTTCTCCTGTGTTTTCCTTCCGAATTGCAATGAACTGAACATGGTTAGTGACATGTCATACATCACTGTCAAGGTGATCCTTGATCGATGACCGAAACGATATAATGCTACTTGCGAGTCGAGATGAAATGACGTCATCGCTCCACGAGGTGACCATACTGAGTGTGCAGTACGCCATAGCCACGAAAAAAGAACGTCATTGGCGTATCGGGATCAATAGTAAACGGACGTATCCAGGGGCATATGAACAATGATCTATTTTAACCCTTTAGAGCACAGTGAAAACTATGTGTATCGCCATTAAGGAATGAACAAAGACTGATTTTGTTACAGAATATTATGATTTTGGACCTAAAGCGTAGAAAGTGACAGGAGGTTAGAAGTGATTGCATGATAAGGATCTTCATAATTATTCTTTCAATAACATATTCTTCATGAAATATTATTAGTGAGATCAATTCAAGGAAGATGAGGTGGGTGTGCATGTAGCACTCATGGGAAGAATGATAACTTCAAATAAAATTTTGGCGGAAAGACCTAAAGAAAAGCGACCACTTAGAATAATTAAGCTAAATGAAAGGATAATATTTAGTAGGCTTATCTTCATATTGTGCATCCTGTTACGTGTCCTGAAGGTATATAATTAGGTTAGCTGTCGCTACAACAAAGTGATTACAATCAACCAACATTTTACAAAAATTCCCCGTGGTCTGTAGTCCGCAAGCGAAGTATACCGACCGAACGACCGCCGCTTGTCGGCGAAATTAGTGCCAACTTTAGAATAGAGGATGTCGCGTGGTCAGCGCAACGAATCCCCACGGCCGTTAATCTCGGTTTTCCAGACCGGAGCCGCTATTTCCTTGAAACAGCTCCTCAATTATCTTCACGAGGCTGAGTGAACCACGTTCCAGATCCACTGCTTTTCAGAAAATCTGATAGTGCCGGGAATCGAACCCGGACTTCAGGATCTGTAACCAGGAACTCTGACTACTAGACGACAGAGGTGGTCTTGAATATTTATTTCCTGCTACATGTTTCGGTCTCATGGGCCTATCATCAGGTAGTGATATAAGAATATGTCTAGGGTCATTGAATTACTAATATGGATCTGTATCACAGAGCATGCCAGGTTGCACCAAATATGTATCCGTATTAGCAATTCAATGACCCTAAACATATTCTTACATCACTGCCTGATGATAGGCCCATGAGAACGAAACATGTAGCAGGAAATAAATATTCAATTTTAAAATATTGATTGACTATAATTTACTTTGCTACGGCGACGGCTAACCTAACTATACGCATTCGGTATGTTGTTACGTAATAGTTAAGGGAAAAGAGGGCGGAGTTCAAGCAAGTCAGGATAGTACGTAATTAGAGACGGGTTCTTGTAAACAGAGTAACGGGCCTTCAGGTTCCATGAAATGTGAGCAGTTGCTTGAGTAGATGGGTAATTGGAACTTCTCAAACAGGACACTTGCCCCGAAGAGCTAGCTTTAGTTACACGGGAACAGCGCAAAGTCCTGAGAAGAGACACCTAAGTGTAAACGTTATTGTACCTACAGTGGGGAAACCTATTCAGATTTCGGGGAGTGATAGCTTCTGGGACGTGACACCGTGTAGCCTG
>NW_019729209.1:10174-11312 GCF_002891405.2 Cryptotermes secundus | reverse complement strand
CACAATCACCCCCACCTATCATCTGGGGCTGGTATAATAGGCCAGAGGTGGCCGCAGTACAAGGGACTTAGTCCCACCCCGCTAGCAGTAAAAAAAGCTGCAGAGTCATCACCATGAGGCCTCATCTCTCACATATTCATGTCACATTAATGGAACACGTGTTCTTGAGCTTGAAATTCATTTTATAATCTAAACTACCTTCCTTACGCACATAAACAAACCTGTGATTTCACTGCAGACGACCAGTGTCTCTGCAAATTGTGGATCTGGGAAGCTCAGGAGGCTTTAGCCATTTGTTTTCTTCTTGAACATCCTGTACGCTTCTCGCTACTGCCTGCCCCGGTCAGATAGGGAACTAAGAAATGGTGGTTTCGTGCAACAACCACATAAGTTCGTGCCATAAAGTTCACCAACAAAAATGTAAACTAGCTACTGACAATTCAAGAAACGGAAAATAAAGACAAATATGAATATATTAAATATTAATGCGAGGGAGACTTGGAACTCAGCTTCCGACAACGGAACACCTTGGAGAAGTACGTACTAAAAGTAAAGTTGTCCTTGTGCCTAACAAATTAAGGACTACGCCATGAAAGCGCATGGGGGAGTGGATATACAGACCCACGTTTTCTTGGCATCGGCACTAGTTGGAGGCGTAGGTGCTTGCTTTGAACCTTCGTCGGAACACCAGCTATTCTGACTGACGTATTTTGTAGTTTTCCTCAGTTCATCCAGATAAATACAGAGACAGTACTTCAATTAGGCTACGACCGATATATTACAAATTATTTAAAATTCATCATTCATCAGTAAACTCAAAATTCCATGCTGTATATTCTAGAGACTGACACCGTCATTAAACGACCCACAAACCGAAAAAAATTGAATTCGAATAATAACTGAAAGACAGTGATATCAGGCAACCAATTTGCTCTCAGTTTTTTTTAATTCGCTTAATGGGGGGTGGAGTCCAACTGGGTCCACTCGGCACTGCGGCCACTGATTGGCCTATTGTTGCCTGCCCGGGGTGATTATGATGATGGAGAATTTGGTGGAATGAAAATTGGCGGGGGAAACCAAAGTACTCGGAGAAAACCTGCCCCAGCGCCACTTTCTCCACCATAAATCCCACGTGACC
>NW_019729209.1:0-9450 GCF_002891405.2 Cryptotermes secundus | reverse complement strand
TGTTGAAGGAATCAGTATGATATCAGTGTAGTCTCCAAAGCACTATATGCACACTGGGTTTCACGAAACGCTTTTTGAGTTACCTAACGATGCTGCATAAACTTCCATGCCAAGTGGGTCCTTTGTCACTATGGAGAGGCATACCCTCAGATTAAGGATGAAGGCATTCTTCTGCTGATATGCTGAATAAGTAGTTCGGAGGGGCAAAAAAGCATGCTCCTCGAGACTGGAGCTAGGCGGGAGGCTAACAACTGAGTAAAAGTAGAGGAACATCGCTTTACGAACTGTTACACAGTGCCTCGTAGTTGGCACGTTTTGTGAACTTGCTACTGAACATTTGGGTTCCAGAAAAGGCATGGAATGGAATTTACACATTAACTGAGTCATTGTTAGTTTCCCAAGAACGACTCGCTTCACGAATTTAATTAGTAGTTGTTTTGTTAGTTAGTCACTCAGTTAGAAAAGTATGCAGGGGTTATCCAGTGGCCGCGCGGTCTAAAACATGAACTGCCTTCGGTCACTCGAAAGCTGGGATCGTGGGTTCGAATCCGACTGTAGTCATGGACGTCTTTATGAGTTTATCCTTTGTCTGTGTTGTTCTCTGTAGGTAGCGGCCTTACGACGGGCTGATCCCCTTTTCAAGGAGTCTTACCGACTCTGAGTAGGATTAAGAAACTGAAAAAGAAGCGGCCAAGGTCCAAAGGGCTGCAGAGCCATAGAGAGAAAGAGAGGGAGGGGTAGTTACTTGACATGGAACGAGTTCAAAGAGTAATTAGATTCCTAAATTGTAAAGAATGGGTATAGAAATGGTTTCCATCTTCTGAAAGAGGTTACTCTTCTATCCTGAAAATGGAGGTAGAACGTTCCTCCGAAACATTAATAATGAACTACGAGACTACACGGCATCGTATTCCACAAGACAGTAATCTTCATAGCCACAGCCGTGAAAACCTCAAGCCTTGCGAGACCAAAGTTTTCTAAGTATGTACACTAGGACAACCCTATATTCCGGTTAACTGCGTTGCAGAGCGCTACTGTAGCTTGTTCTTTTGATGACCGTTGCTAATGAGTGAAGTCATTCTGATAAGAAACTATTATTTACGTTTTCACAGAAAATTTTTCTCTGTGCCCCTGTACCCATTCGGGAGTCTCCTGTTCCCTAACTAAGAACAGCAGAACTCATGATATCTGCGAAAGAGATATCTTGCTTTAAGACTGTGGCTTGTTGACGAGTCTGTACTTTTATAAAATAAAATTTCTTTAGGAAACACTCCGTAAAACTTCCCAGCCTGTCATAAGTTCCAAGTATCTGAAGTGATAAATAGAATTATCACCCATCATACAACAGCAACTCAGTACACGTGCAAGGCTTGACATTGCACGATGATATACATATTTTTTTAAATTAATTTTTCTGGGTCCCAAAGCTTAGTAAAGTACAAACTTTATACATCTCATTACTAAAATATATTTCTTTGCAAATTAATTATAATTTGATATGCAAATTACTTGTAACAAAAATTCAATTAAATTCTTTGCTTGTCTGATATATAAGAAAAGTTAAAAGACAATTTTTGCAAACACCATCTTAAAATAAATGCTTAACCCGAAGGCTGTATTACGATAAAATTTTTTGTACTTGGAAGTAATTTATTCAGAATCATGGAGAGCGAACCATTTATATATTCGCGCATCAACTTCCATTAACAACCGAATTTCTGTACTCAATAAGCGGTGAGTATTTTTTAAAATCAATCGCGATAAGCCTGTACTACTGTTTATGTGAGGAGACAAGAGGCAAAAATAAAACACTTCGTTCATGAAGGCGCGGGAATAATTTCTCGCGTGTTTTAGATCATGACGTTGGAACAAGATAAAATTATTGTCCTTATCCTGTATTAATGTTAACACGGGACAAATTAATAATTACAAAACTGTGTCGGATAATCTACATTGCTTTATATAAACTTAAAATTATTCGACGGTTCGAAAACAGATCCAACTCCCAAAAAGACGCATGATTTTAAATTTAATTATGGCAATAGAGAATGTCCAATACAATTTTATAATTAATAAGAGAACGTTGTCACAGACGTTTAGAAGACCAACGGGACTAGGTTACGTTTGTCACTCATCGGCAGTGCGTCTTACTTGGGACCGAGATTTATCGATATTTCTGGATAAGGCACTGAAGTTGGTCACGGATCACTCATTCCATCTGTACTGAGGTTCATCATACATCTTCATACCCGTGTAATAATTGACACTAAATAACCTGTGTAATTGATAGAGCGTTATTAAATCAGCACACGCCTAGTTGTGACGTTACGATAATGTTAGGAGTCCAGCGTTAGTTCCCTTATTAATTTCGAGCTTCAGGCAAAGTTTCATGCTTAATGCCAATTCATTTAGCGTCAGAGGAGTTCATAGTAGGCCTAGAGCATTGCGCGATGGATTAGAAAGGAAGCGCACCGAAAGTCGCAATTGAGTGGTTAAACAGTTCTGCTTCTTATACGGAAGATCCGGGACTCACATCCCGATCCAGAGACCGGCTATTCTGACTGAGATATTTCCGCTGTTTGCCTCTGTGTCTCACGAAATGCCGTACCGATATCTGAAATTAGGGCGCATTTCCAACCTCCTACCGCTGTTTCCAATTAGCCCTTCAGAGAACAACTAAACAATATAAAAATATTCAGATCGTACCTTATAAGGAACACACTACATCTCTGCCATAAACACCAAATGATTAATTCTGTGTAGGGAAACAATCGCTGTTGGTTTTAAGAACCACATAATTTCTTTTTTTTTTATTGCTAGTGGGTGGGACTAAGTCCCTTGCACTGCGGCCACTTCTGGCCTATTGTACCAGCCCCAGATGATAGGTGAGGGTGATTGTGGAGCAATTGGTGGAATGAAGATTGGCAGGGGAAACCGAAGTACTCGGAGAAAACCTGCCCCAGCGCCACTTTGTCCACCACAAATCCCGCTTGACCAGACCCGAGATGGAACTCAGGCCGCTCCGATGGGAAGCCAGCGACTAACCTCTTGAGCTATGGCGCGGCCTAGAACCACATAAAAGACACAGACACACTGTTCTGGCAGAATGCAGTTCCATCAAGATGTACAGGTTAACTACTACATTTTTAAAAGGTTGATTATTCACTGATAATCCCAACATCAGACTCTCTATTGTCTGAGCTACTGACAGCGTCGTCACAAAAACCGTAAATAAAAGAAAGAATACGGAGAGACATTCGTGATCTATTGAATAATAAAATTCCGTCATGTGTCTCTAAGAACTAAGGTAAAATACGAAAAGTCAAATTAACGTTTCCTTGCGCTCCGACACATATACAAGCTGGGGAGTTCCAGAATAAAATTAGATATCATTATCGCACTCTGCTCTCACTCACGCGGTTGTATCACATCATATCTGAGACGTGAAATGATTTTACTTCTTAAAAATGAAGATGAAGACGTTGCAAATGCGGGCAGACAAACATCCTGTGTAAAATAACGTTAATATGTATCTGAAGTTCATGTAATTATATTGAAGACTGAGATGTGCTGTGATCTAATTACGCATTATCTTTGTGCACTCAGTATGCCGTCATTATCAGTACAACAGAGTAATGAGTTTGACGCCTAAAACAGGTCGATACCAGTTTTGTATGACGACCATGACTTAACATGACCTCATGACAGGCAGTCATGCACACGAAAAGAAAGATGTATACAATTACTGCAACTGAAGCTTGCCATAAAAATATTTTATAACTTGAGTACAGCGTAATAGAAGCGGAGTTCCATTTTGAACTCATAAAGCTTAATTCCCTACTGGAAAGACTTTAGTCGTGTTGTCAGTCCATAATGATGTAATCTGAAGGAAAGGTTCAAATTATAAACACAGTAATTATAAAGGAACTAAATACTTTCAACTTATATGACGTCATTCAGAACAATGCACTTAAATGGAGTCACAACGTCGAGAAAATGAAACCCGCATTCCAGAACAGTCAATTAGCCATACACATCGCCCCCACACCCCTGCAAAGTTATGCTGGCAGGATAAACCTATTTTCAGACGAATGGAATGAGTCGGAAGGTACAAACTTTGATGTTTTTGTTGTTGCTGCTAATGAATATATGATCTAATAATAATAATATATAATTTAACCCACGCATTAGTGTGCGCAGATGGTTGCATAGCCTAATCGTAGTAGATTGTTTTGTTACTGTTTCCAATTTAAATATATTTTTGTTATTAATAGTAGCATTATTATTCTCGTTTCCGGATTAATTAATTTTTAAAATATGATTTTATTTATTTCAAATATATCGGAAATAATGTGAAACTTTTGCTATGTCTGCAATTGTTCCCTGTAATTTATAAATAACTTAAGCCAGTATGTAATTACATTCATGAGTTATCTGCACATTTAGTTTTACAGAACTAGAATCAACAGTGCGCTGATTATCAAGGTCAAACTGAAAACTCAATATGCATTTCATGCAGTTCCTTTTTTTTTACTGTACTCTAAAAAAATAAACAACCTGAAAAGAATTTGCGTATGTTACGAAAATTTATGGTCGTTCATATTTTGAGGACCCGTCCGCAGGAGTCTCTATCGTCGCTCTCACGTCACCAGTTTGCGTCCCATAATGCTGTTATTAAGCACCGTATAAAATTAAAATGTACCGTGTTAAGATGGTCTCCAGTGCCATAATGTTCACGCCAGATTTCCTGAAATTAAATCAGTTAGTTCAAAATTTGGACGGAGAGGCAGACACACACCGGCAACACGAGGATCTCAAAAGCCCAGTTTATCGTAAAAAAGGAAAATAGACTTACAAAGGATTTACAGGCACCGGTGTGGGTTGTATGATAGAAAGGGGCAGTGGACTACAACCAAAACTCAATTTCTAACTGTAGAAAAAATGGTCAGTCTCTGTAGCGACGGACTACGAGCTGGAAAGCGGGGATTCGATTCTCGGTGGGGGGAGATTATTTTTCTCTATTCCACAACGTCCAGACCTACTCTGGGGCCCACTAAATCTTCGCTCTATTGGGTACCTGAGACCAAAGTGACCGGAACGTGCAGCTGACCACTCATTTTCATCTAGTGTCGGGGTCAAGAGCACGGGAGCTACACTTCCACTTCCTAACATATATCCAAGGCGTAGTGTTCAACATCCTAAATATATAATGGAGACATTTTTTACTACGTCGTTTTGTTATTATGAAATGCTAATGAAGAATTTATACAGTTGGGTCAGCGTTTATAATCTGTGTGAATGTGGCAAATTACATGACGGGCTCTTTATTTTAAGTCAGACATACCGAAAGCATGTTTATTTCCTCTACACACCAATGCATCCTTTATGTCATTTACCTGTCGCCGGGCTGTCAGTATAGCCAAGCTGGCAGCTCACACAAAACTGTGGTAGTGACTGTTAGAATGAGCTGAGTAACTGGACAGCAGAATATGAATTGGGCGACTGTCGACAACACCATGAAATGTGACATTATTACCAAAAATATTACTCAAATGATAGTGGCTGTATTTTGAATTTTATTGTCCTATTTTATCTAAATCAGGGACAACACATTTTGAGGCTTTCGTGGTATTGTTATCTGATTAGTAACGCTGATTCACCTTCTGAAGATTAGTGAACATTTATGATAGATGCCGTGTTTGTGCTATCATAGTTTTATTTTCCACAAGCATTAGCATTTCAGACAACAGAGTGTTCAAATTCAGGCACACGTCAGTTTCTCTCTGTCTGTATATCTTCTTACTCTACATATTTTTTTTAATCAGGCTCCCTTGCCTCTTCCGACCTCTAAGTTAATATCATCAAGTTACAGTATTTATTGGGCACATCTTAATATAAAAGTATAGATCCATATTTTCTTGATGTCGGCACTAGCTGGGGGTGAGTGGTCAGCTTGACGCCCCTACCGCCTTACCCCCGGGTAAACAGTCTCCGGCACAAATTGGATAGGTGGTTGGGTGCACCCCAGAGCCGGTCTGGAAGAAGTGGAGAAGAGAATATTCTTGACAATACCGGGACTCGAAATCCGACTCCTCGGCCTCCCAGCCAGTCGCTATACCGACTACTCTTTCCCGGCTCCTATATATTCACTCCCTCATACGCCTTCATGGCGTAGTACTTAATTAGTTAAGCATAGGGAAACTTTACCTTTACCTGAATATAAAAGTGAACAGTATGTATCAGCACTACAACACACTGTGAGCCTTGGCTTTGCTGTCTTCCTCATCCCTCGACACTAGATATAGGTGAGTGGTTGGAGTCGTGTCACGGCCACTTTCATCTCTGGGAAACGCTTTCCGGTAGCCATGGAAGGAGTCCGGTTGGATTCTAGAGCTGGTCTGGACGCGATAACTAAGAGAAAAACTTCGCCCCTCCAGGAATACAATTTCGATTCTATTTTGTCCAGTCCACTCCAGCCCAGTCCAGTCACTATGCGTCAGGAAATTCTGTAAATTTCCATGTAGGATTTGAGGTTCTTACAGCGGTGATTATGAAGAAAGCTAACTCCTGGAATATAATGGTCTGGACGGTGTCATGTCCCTGAAAATAGAGTTCTCCACCTCAGTAGTCTTTCCTGCAGACCTAAAATAGACATGGATTCGTGAAATTGCATATATTTTGCGTAATTTCACTTCTCGGGGTTTAGCCGCAACGTAGGTTGAGGATGTCCATTGTTTTGGGGTGCACTGGAACTCCCTTCTACAAGATACATACTGACAACTTGTGTAACTCTCACCATATTTTCCATTCAACACGGGACAATAACGACTCTTTGCCAGAGCCGTCTGTCAAGGAAAATGATTTTCTTTAGAAAGTCTGAATAAAGTCAAACCTTTAAAGCAAAATCGAATTTTGTGACAGACGGAAGTCTTGCATTGCTATGTAATTAAGTTCGCCGCGCTCTCTGTCAGCAGACAAATAATATGACCTAAGTGCATGCAGGTCCATCAACTCGATCTCTGTGTAAAGCAACGGACGTTTTCTGTTCTTACGAAATAAAACACTAGAATTTCAGCAGGCGTTTGAAGAGTCTATATGTTCATTATAATATCCGTTTGTTTGGAATTTTAATACCGTCACGATTTAGGTTTTTTTTTGTGACTTAAGGGGCCCATACACGTACGAGTCTTGCTTGCGTGTCCGACTCGGCTCTGGTTCCGATGAGCCAAACTCGTCCGTGTGCGGGTCGCCACGCTCATAAGTGTGTGGTGAAATTAATCCGAGCCCGGCTCCTCGCCGAGCCGGACTCGCGAGCCAGACTCGTAAGTATATGAGGCCCCTAATAGACGGATTTTGGATTAGATGATTGAATTTACTCGAACGCCGCAAACTTCCGCCTTGTAGCATAGTGTCTCAAACAACTACGCTACCGCGGGGGTGTGCCTTTCCATATTTGAACCGAACTTCTCCCGACTTCAGGACTAGAGCGTCATTTCTAGACCAATTGGAGTCTGAGGAGATATTATTTTTTAGACGTGTAAGAGTGCCTATAGTGTTCTGCTTTCGAAGCCACACGTATAACTGCAAGAATATGTTCAAGGAAGGTGGCAGTCTCAAATCCCATTGTAATTTAGCCGCTGAAAAGTATATTTGTCTGCATAACACTCGCTGGAGGCAAAGTTACTAACCAGTGCGTATCAGTGCAGAGCGCTCCGAAGGTCCCTTGATAGCGGCCAATTCACTCTGATATCATACTATCCAGTGATTGAAACTATCTCTTTCTAACTTGCCCAATCGAGTATGACTCTGTCTCACTTTAAAATTAATAATAGGAATGGGTCCATTTTCCGAAATATCATGCGTGTTAAATATAACCCAGACAATGGAAAATATTCGTCATAATATTCTTAGAGTGTACAGTTCTAGTTGATAAAACTTTTGCTTGTTTTACCTGATTTTTAAAATAGTGTGTTCAATTGACTGGAGCGTCTATATAAAATCCCTGTAGTCTAAATATAAACATTTTTCGCAAAAGAACTATCTACGATATGCTGCTATGAGAAAAGCAAATAAAAAGGAGCATATTCGAAAGAGTGATATAAGATAGACTTACTTTTAATCAAAGGAAGGGATCAAAACCACGTGCGAGAAGATGGTAGTGTAGAAATAAAAAGGGGAAGAGAATGATGTAGGGGAAAGGAATTCAGCAGTGTGTGTGAGAGAGAGGTAAATAAGATAAGTCCATTGAAACAAATGAAGAATCTGAAAGAGGCACCGAAGTGAAGAAGGCAGTTCCTAAGGTTCACATTCAGAAGATACAACTCGGAGAGAAGGCAGTTCAACAGACCTTCGTGATGGAGATGTAAGTAGAGCGCAGACTTTACTGCAGTGTGTATCTTACAGGAACGGCTCGCCATCCAGAGCACGTTACTAAGAGAGATAAATGTTTCGAACCGCCGCGAGGCCATTTCATGATGAAAGAATTTTTTTTTTTTCTGAATCTTACTGCAATAAAATGAATAAAGCTATTTTAAGGACTCTCCTGAGTCTGATAAAGTGGCGTTTTGGTCGCTTTGTAACAACGATAGTTCTAATTTCGCTACCTCGTTCTGTCAAGCCTTCTTTAGGCAATTTCAAATGGCAAACTTATCAGACGTTCTAAACTCAGGAATTTAATCCAATTACGCCGCAAAAGTAGCGCGTTTATTGAACTAGTACACCCCCAGTGTCACAGAAGTCACAGTTTGATCACCATCATTTGAAACTTAGCAGACTTACAGTAAGGTCTTACCACTTACTACGCTTTGTTACGGCAGAAGCTGGTTCAGACTAACTTTCCCAGTTTGAATTCCAGCAGTATCTGTATAGAATCTGAGGGCCATCGCGTTTTTCCCCAGTCCCTTCAGGTAAATTCCGAGACAGTACCTAAAATTATGCCCCTATAAATTCCTTCCACATTCTTTTCAGTATATTACTTACTGCTGCCAAATCATATGAGTCCATGAACTATACATAACTGACAGCAACATTAAATAAACTACAAATAAATAAATACGCAAACTGTGTTTTAAAAATATTTGAATTTGGGGGGGCCCACTCCTTGCCATAGAACCAAGGCAGGATAATGTCATAATCCGTGAGTTAAACATAAAACATATTCTAAGGTTCTAGCTCAGATTAGTAATTGGTTAAACATGCTTACATTTAGACAGACTTTGCGTCAAAGAAAATACAGGTCTACACAACTAGCCGAAACAGGGAAAAAAGCGCAATAGCTTAAAATTAAAAGCCAACTACATTAACTCTGTATCTCTCAATATGAGACTTCATTTTTGCTTTACAGTTTTTTAGAAAACACACATACGCTTGAGACATTACGCTTATCGATTACTGAGTAGCTACCTTCAGATATAACTGCTAACCAACGAATAAATAAATAAATCAATTAAC
>NW_019729208.1:1281429-1286592 GCF_002891405.2 Cryptotermes secundus | reverse complement strand
AGATTCGAAAAGAGAAAATTTGCGGAAGTTGTGGAAATTGTAAGAATAAATCAAGATAATTGTGATATAATGCATTTGTGAGCGTTCTGAAATGTAAATATTTCTGAAAAATGCATTTACGTCCACTACAAATATCGCAGTATATTCCAGGTTTGATAGATTATGTAGAGAGTTTAACAGAGAAATAAATGGAAGAGTTTAACACGTGAGAAAATTCGGAAATAAAATGACCCGTATAAATATATAATGATTTACTACGCTATCAGAGACATTCAATCGTAAGATATTGTCGCCTCCCAACCGTGCTTAACTGAGCATAACGATAACACATGTTGTCGTTGGTTTTATGCTGGCAGTCTTGTTAAATGACAGTGTGAAATTTGCACTGTGGTATGTATAGTATGTGTTATAGCATGAAGAATGATGGGAAGTGATGTCTAAGTTAGATGAGTATTTCGGTGTGATAAGACAAATGATTGCATTCTTTCCATCTAATCATCCAGGCCTACATGTTCTAGCAGGTAGTATACAGGATCAGGGAATTATTTTCTTTCCATCTATTAAACGAGTTAGAGAATCACATTGTTTACAGGAAAGCACGAGTTGATACAGCTGACAGTCTTCTAATTTTATTTTAGTTTATTCTAGAACATATATAGAGATGTGCTGGTTTTTTATTTTAATACTTAGAAGAATGTTGAATGATATATTGTTATGTTCAGATGGTTATCGGTGATTTCCAAATTTTATATTTGAGCAGTAGCATTGTGGGGTGGATACCTTTCATGTAAAGTATATGTATGTCCTTTGACATATGTCGAAAGCCATAATAAAGTTAATAATGGGAAGATTCGAAAAGAGAAAATTTGCGGAAGTTGTGGAAATTGTAAGAGTAAATCAAGATAATTGTGATATAATGCACTTGAGAGCGTTCTGAAATATAAATATTTCTGAAAAATGCATTTACGTTCACTACAAATATCGTAGTATATTCCAGGTTTCATAGATTATGTAGAGAGTTTACCAGAGAAATAAATGCAAGAGTTTATCACGTGAGAAAAGTCGGAAATAAAATGTCCCGTATAAATATATAATGATTTACTACGCTATCAGAGACATTCAATCGTAAGATATTGTCGCCTCCCAACCGTGCTTAACTGAGCATAACGATGCGCAGAAGTCGTTTGCGCACACCTATCATAATGTACAATCACAACCTAACATTAGCATAAATTACCGAACTTGGCCCCCTCCAAGGTACAGATGGATGCGTAGTTGTATACTGCGCAAACCTAATCTGACCAACCTAACCTAACCTAATGTCAGCGACCCAAGGGTCAGCCCCCTGGTTTACAGGTTGGTGCGCAGTAGTTCATTGCGCAGACCTAAGAGTGACGTCACTTACGAAGCTGCAATTCAACCGAACGTAATATAAGGCTGTCGTTACGTGGAATATAAGTCGAAATATGATGTTATGTATAAAATTGAGCGTCTTAACTGTTTTTGCACCCATAATATCAATTTATGTTGTTATATTCCAAGGTTATATTGCTACGTGATAGCTTAGATTTTGTCGAGAACGCTGCTCCCACCTCAATAGTTTCCGAATCCCTCCACGGTAATACAAATGTTTACAGAATATCGCATATTATGGCATTATGCTGCCCTCTAATTGCAAAATTTGATTACGAAAAATCTTTGTTGTCAGTGAAATGGTTCCCTTCGTTCTTGTGTATGGATAAGCGACGAATTGAGTGACTGGTGGGCATTTGTTTCGCCCGAATTTCCCTTCTTGCATGGGGAGTAGCATAATATTTTACAGGAAATTGGGCAAAAATAGGGTGAAAAATTACCGTCCTGTTATCGGACTGATATTCGAATGTTTCTGTTTCAGTCATGTTAAGAGGTTGGCTGCCCTGTGACTGTGACGTAAATATCCGGGGAGCACCATGAAGATATGTTTCTTTCCTGGTATGAACAGGTATTTATAAATAATAAGACGGTGTTATGTGTATGTTTATATACATATATGAACAAGTTGTGATTAATTATCTGCTTGAAAGTATATGTTAAAGAGCTAAAAATTTTCATTATATTCAGTTAATGTCTAATTCTAGTAACAAAATGAGAACCACTTGGACATTATAATATCAGTCCCAGGTAGGAAAATTAATAATGCAGTTATACAGTTTTTAAACATTGATGGGAAGTTAACTAATAATCATAATGTTATTACACATTCTTTTAAAAATTATTTTCGAACAATAGCTGGACAACATCAATACCTATAATGTTTATCGGCATTTTCTGTGATTTGAAGAAAACCTTTGTCTGCGTCAATATGTGTCTGTCTATGTCTCTGTCTGAAGTAGAATTTTATGGAATGATTGGTAAGGCCAATGTATTGATGAAATCCTATGTGAAAGATAGTTACCTCTTTTACTTATTGGAGGAATAATTCAACTCCAATATTAATTAATGATCTCGGCCTGTTATATGCTCGATGCCTAGTAGTATACTTTTGTGTTTCATTATTGTAGTCTTCTGTCATTAGTGTGCTGCATTCTTTCACATATATTTTTGAAAACTGTGTTAATGATTTACTCACCGTGAGTTGTCTTTGATAATATGTGTAATTGTTATGGGTTAAATATAAATAATTTTTATTTATATCATTCATTGGATTTGTTCTGTTGTCTTTGACTATTACTGTATATCCACTCTTCTTCCAGCCATGTAAGGATTAATGGAACGTAAATAAATGAATGAATGTCTGTTGTAGTACATGAGCTAATGTAGCACCATGTTTGTAATGTTTACTGATGAATTATTTCAAGGTTTTGAGACAATATGTAATAATCTTACAGGGCTATGGTATGGGCAGGAGTTGTGTTATCCTGTACTACTGATTCTGCTAGAATGCTGTACGATAAATTTCTGTGCAGCAAATATTTCTCTGAAAGTGATTTCACTACAGCTGAAAGGGTACGCCTTAACAGTGTTGCAGTTCCATATGGCACAGATTCTGCTGCACAGTCACTCCCACAACCTCCTGATCCTTCATTACACACCCCTTCCTTTGATCCCTTGCTTTCAGATTTATCCCCTGTATGTGACCTTAATGTCCTACCGCCCACCAGAACCTACAGCAAGACACTTATGCCCTCTCCTCTAGCACCTGTTCCTATCCATGCAGACAGCCATTCCACTTCCTTTGAAATGTCTGCAATCCATTCGTCACCATCAGCAGGCAACACTTCTTCAGTGAAAGAAACCTCCTATCTCTTAGGCTATGAAAATATATATGCTTCTGATGGGGCACTCAGGCATATCAGTTGTCAAAGTTCCTCCTCAAAGCCCAGAGCAAGGCGTTCTCTGCTGAAAGAACTTAATTTGGCTTCGCTTTCTGAATTGACACTGAGGAAAAGGAAATTATATGCACAAATTCGGAATAATGAGAGTGCACTTTGCAAACTGAAAAAGAAATACAACGGAAAGAAGTTGGAAAATCTTTGTGATGTGGACAGTGATCCACTCATGGAGAGACTTTCATGTTCTCTCAGTGTAGAGGCTGCCATTTGGCAGCAATTATTAGGAACAGCAGGCAGAGACCTCAGGGAAGGCGGTGGGATTTTGAAGAGAAAGTGTTGGCTCTGTCTCTCCTTAAGCATAGTCCCAAATCCTATATCCTTCTCCGCACACTACTCTCCCTCCCATCCAGATGATCCTTGCAGTCTGTCCTCAATACTGTTCCATTTAGGACAGGCATCAATGCTCATATGTTTCATGCACTCGAACAGTCTCTGCAGAAAATGTCTGGTAGAGATCGATATTGTTGTCTCATGTTTGATGAAATGTCAATCAGAGAGAACTTGCATTTCAATCAGAAGTTTGACTGCATTGAAGCTTTTGAGGATTGTGGAAGTCAGGACAGGACTTGCAGCATTGCAAATCATGCTCTGCTCATCATGATCCATGGCAGTGCAGCAACAGAAACTCCTGTGCAGCGAATGATAACATCGGCATCCACAGTTCAATTGCACACAAGAAACCTACTTTGAACTTGAACTCCATCTCTTTCCCACTTTGCAAACATGTTGCAGTGAATGATAACATGGTCAACCACAGTTCGATTACATACACGAAACTTATTTTGAACTTGAGCTCCATCTATTCCCCTCTTTGCAAACATGTTTCCTTCGTCTCAGAATATTAGAACTTCACTTGGTCAGAGTTCATTCTGGCCTTTATCTTCAGCAAATTATATTTCAACCGAGAATTGTATGGGAAATTGTTTTATGACACACATGGGTCTTGTTTATGTGTAGGTAAGAATGAAGAGGCATTACTTTATAACTGACTTGCAAAGTTCAGGTTATCCACCTCAGTGTGAAACTCTGAGAAGCAGAATCAGTATCAGGATTGAATGTGGGTAGGACTATTTATGTAATTTCTTTACCTGTTTCATGAAATGTATCCAATACTGAAGTGGAAAGGTTTATATCTTTCCATTACTGACCTGGAATATGAATAGATACCAGATTGTCAGTATTCATAAATTTCTTTGTAAGATATATGTTACTTCTGCCATATAANCCTTTCCATTACTGAACTGGAATTTGAATAGATACCAAATTTTCAGTATCCATTACATTTATTTAAGATATGTTATTATTTCTGCCATAGTATTCTGCCCAGTACTGAACTAGTGAAGATGAATATATCACATTTTCTTATATCTTTAAATGCAGTCTTAATCTTGTTGCCAAGGGTGTATTTCACATTCTCGAATTCCATCATTCTAATGAAAATAATAATAAATGGGAACGTGAGTACTGTTGCTTACAGTGCTCACGTTTTATAATATACTTAAATATAACCTAAAAACTATGTTCTATATGGCTCTCAAGTGTATGTTATGAGAAAATTATGAGGTTTATTACATGTATCTCTGATGGAAAGAGAATTTTCTTTCAAGTTTCCCCACCTTCACCTTTGTTAAATACAACTATTTCATGTTTGTCACAGTTCACAATGTTCAGTGCCTTTGGTTAGAGAGGTGTTTCAGGTGAAAGAAAGGTTATGATTTTCCAGGCACTGATGAGAAACTTTCTCCAGATAAATAATTTGCAACTTAATCTCTTGTACTCCAGAGCTGCAGAG
>NW_019729208.1:1262003-1281359 GCF_002891405.2 Cryptotermes secundus | reverse complement strand
ACGTGCTTCTTTGACTTCTCCTGCTTTTAAGTTTTTTCTTTCATTTTGTTTATATTTCTAAAACCATCTTTTGTCCACGTTACATCACCCCAAACAGCAAAAACGGGAAGCAAAACAGTGCATTTTTTACTTCACAGCCGCAAAGCCAACTTTTCCGTTTGTACCATACAGAATTAAAGCTACGAATATATTTCTTGTTCTTGCATATGCCTGGCTGAGATATTAGAATATCAGGTGTTAAACGATCTCTTTTCTTAACTGCAACTTTCTCATGGCGAGACAGTTGTGAAAACTTGAGCTGTTGCAGTTCACTTGCAGTCACAGAACTTATTTCTCGGGGATGCAAGTCCATGGTTAAAGTTTTCTGTTAAATAAAAGAACCGAAAAAAAATAATCAAATAGCTGGAAGCAGGATAATAATCTAATTCTACAATTAACTCATATTTTTTAAGCACAACACACGTGGAGTAAAAAAAACCTTCCACCAGCACTCCAGGGTTGGCACCGGTCGGCACTGTCGTTCCTGCAGTGCTCCCTCTCCATTGCAGCCTCGCGTGTAGCGATGTGCGCATGTGCACAGTCAACGAACACCTCGCCGCTAGAACTGTGAAACTCACAGTTCCATACAAAGATTTGGCTACTGACATTAAGCTTAAGGATTATATATTGTATTGTACAAATATAAAGAAAGAATTAAAGAAAAAAGGACTCATTATATAAATGTTATCGATAATATCAAGTGGAAATTGGGGATGCTGCAGTTCCGCAGTGCCTATATGCGGGCCGCCCCTGCTCAAATCCAACCCAAAGGATTATGGGTGAAGTGATATTGAACTTCCTTATGGAGCTGAGCCCTTCTTGAGAACCTGTCAATTGTGCAGCCACTCAAGAATTTTCCAGCCTTTTGTAGAACCCGAAGGTTCATTACTGTGTTCACAAGAGTCCTCCACTGGTCCCTATCCTGAGCCAGATCAGTGCAATCCATACCATACCATCCTATTTCACTAGGATACATTTTAATACTGTCCACCCACCTATGCCTTGGTCTTCCCAGTAGTCTCTTTCCTTATGATTTTCCCACCAATATCCTATATGCATTCTTCGCCTCCCCCATTCGTGCTACATGCCCTGCCAACCTCATCGTCCTGGACTAGTGATATTCTGTGTTCAATATCACTAGTCGAGGAGGATGAGGTTGGCAGGGCATGTAGCACGAATGGGGGGAGGCGAGGAATGCATATGGGATATTGGCGGGAAAGCCAGAAGGAAAAAGAGACTGCAGTACAAGAGATCTGGTTGTAAAAGAAGTTACTGCTAGTAGCGAAAAAGGCATTGAAGGGGGAGGGGGGCACTAAAAATAGATGGTAAAGTAGCATACCTTCTTACCGATTGTGCTCTCGGCCCAGGAGCCCATTTTAAATTTAGTTCCTGTATGAGGAACATAGAGGGCAGCAGAATTGTACCGAGGGGACATGGCGGCCATGTTGCCAACCAATAATATGGGAGTTTCACGGGGCTGCTCCTGAATTCGAGAGAGATTGCGATTGCAACGAGTAGGTGAAGGCAGGCAATGCAGGTGTGTAGAACACAGACGGTGTTAAAGTGCGCAGTAATTAATGTATGAAATGTATGAACTGTTGAAACCACTGGAACTACGGATTTTGTATGGTTGAAGCCAGTTGATGTGTTGTGTGCTGGAGGTTTAGTTAATATGTTTATTTGTCAGGTTTTTGTAATTAAAATTAACAAGGAAGCGATTAATGAATATATGTAGGACGTCTGTAATTGCGCCTTTTAGATGACGAACTTTGCATAATTATATTCGGGCCTCCACAAATTTAATCTGGAGGAAGGACTGTTGGAAGAATGTAGGTTGCTGAATAATATTTTTCTTTTTTTAGAGTTCCGTAATTAAACCAGGTATGGAGATAGTTTATTGTTAAACGGAATCGCCAGCTTTTATTTGCAGGGTATGCAGTCATTTATTTTTTACTTTGATTTCTAGATTTTATTTTTAAGCATGATGTACCAGCTGTAGAGGTTATGTATCGTGAAGTAAAAGATCAGTTTATAAATGGCAAGTCATCATCTGCGTTGAAAGGAGCAATCTTGTTTGCTTTCAAGAACTAATATCATGCACATAAATGAACAAATAAATTACGAAAATCCCCGATTTAAGCGTTCAGATATTCATTATTTGCTGTTGCTGACATTAATATTGGTGTGTATTTGTAACATAGGTTGTGTATTTTGTTTTTAGTCCACATATTGGATAAGCCAGATAAACTTTAGTTGTGTCTTTATTAGGTTGTGAATAAAAAATTTGAATTGCGAAAGAAAGCATGGTTTCTCAAACTGCAGGTAGCGACCCTGACCTGCAAAAATGGAAGGTGAATAGCCCCGTTCTCAGGAATTATTTAATATATAGTAGTGTTCATGCACAGGTTTGGTAAGGCAGATTTAATATAGACATTTCCAAAAAATGTAGCCCGAGCCAGCAAAACATTTTGCAGACACTTACTGTGCAGGAATATGTTATGTTATGTTGTGCATGTAGAAGGGTTGTAAAATACTTAGGTCCATGCTGTCACTGTACAGCATGACAGGGACTTGGAACATGTGCAGACTGCATTTTTGCTGATCAACAGAGGTGGGGCTTGTTAAATTTTATGTATTATTTTAGGGGATTATGATATGAAATTTTAGACCATTGGGTTGAGGAGTAATGTGGCTTTAAAATGCGTTAATGAATTTCATTTCTACAGTTCATAAACATTTTTGGCAGATATCAGCTGTTTTGGTCCCCCCCCCCAATACTTTTTCTTGAGCAGTTCAACAAATCTCTAAGATGATTGCACTCTTACTTACGTGCTTGGCCGCACCATAGCTCAAACAGTTAGTCGCTGGCTTCCCACTGCGACAGCCCAGGTTCAATCCCGGGTCTGGTCAAGGGGGATTTGTGGTGGACAAAGTGGCGCTGGGTCAGGTTTCCTCCGAATACTTCGGTTTTGCCTACCAATCTTCATTTTACTAATTACTTCACAATCATCCTCACCTATAATCTGGGGCTGGTACAGTAGGCCAGAAGTGACCACAGTACAAGGGACTTAGTCCCACCCCAAAGCAATAAAAAAAAATACTTATTCCTGGAGCTGAGCCCTTCTGGAGGAGCCGCCAATTCTGCAGCTACTCAAGAATTTCCCAGCATTTTATGGAACTCGAAGGTTCATTTCTATGTTCACAAGAGCCGTCCACTGGTCCCTATTCTGAGCCAGATCAACCCAATCCATTCCATTCCATCCTATCTCTCTAAGATTCATTTTAATATTGTCCACCCACTTATGACTTGGCCTTCCCAGTGGTCTCTTTCCAGCTGGCTTTCCCACCAATATCCTATATGCATACCTCATCTCCCCAGTTCCTGCTACATGCCCTGCCCACCTCATCCTCTTTGACTTGATCATTCTAATTATACTTGGAGCAGAGTACCAGTTATGAAGCTGCTCATTGTGCAGTTTTCTCTGAACTCCTGTTACTTCATCTCTCTTTGGTCCAAATGTTCTCCTCGACACCCTGTTGTCAAACACCCTCAGTCTATGTTCTTCCCTTAATGTCAAAGACTAAGTTTCACACCCATAGAGAACCACAGGCAAAATTATAGTTCTGTATATTCTGATTTTTATATTTTTGGACAGCAGACAAGAAGAAAAGGTTCTGGACTGAATGGTAGAAAGCATTACCCGAGTTCAATCTCCTCTTAATTTCCTCCTGAATCAGGTTTTGATCTGTTATCGTTCCCAAATATCTGAACTGTGCCACGTTTTCAAAACATCTTTATGTCATGATTTTGCCCTGCATTTTGATGACGAGACAGCAACATATACTTAGTTTTCTCTGTGTGTACTTCTAGACCAACCACTTTACTTGTGTCAGTTAATGAATGTACAAGGGGTGGGCCCTCTTGGCCCTTGCACCGTGACCACAGTGTTCTATTCTGCCTTCCCTTTTGATTATCCCCTCAGCAATCTCGTGTTTCGAGTGAAGCGTAGGATTTTGTACGTGGGGACATCGAAATAGTCACTTGGTTCCATAAAATATTGACCCAAGTAACGTACTCTTAAATAAACTTAAGGCCTCACATTCACACAGAGTATGTGTGGCTGTTTCATTTTCTTCTTGACACCTCTCACAAGTTGGACTATTACTTAGTCCCAGTTTGAAGAGGTGTCCTTTAAGGTGACAATGTCCTGTAAGTAGTTCTACCACCCATCGTAGGTGGTTCCTGTTTAACTTCAACAGTTCCTTCGCTCTTTTAGCATAGGGTCCTCGTATGAGTCCCTTTGCTTGCCTGAGTCCAGTCAAGGATCCCCAGTATTTCTTGTGATTCATATTTGTCCAGTCCCTGATCGCCTTTCTGGCAACTGCTGTAAAGATGCCACAAGCTGGTTCAGGTCCTATGAATGGATATTCAGCTCCAATCTTGGCCAATTCATCTGCTGTTTCGTTTCCAGCAATACCCTCATGCCCCGCCACCCATATCAGTTGTACCCTGTTATGTTTGACCAGTTCCATGAGAGTTTGATGGCAATCTCAGACCAATTTTGAGTTGATCTGGTGTTTGTCAAGCACTTTAAGTGCAGCTTGGCTGTCAGATAGAATGTAGATCTTCCTATTTCTGTAGTTCCTATCTAGATTCTCCATAATACATGCCTTAATGGCATTGATTTTTCCTGGAATACTGTCGTGTGCCGCCCAAGGCTGAAACCAAGTTTCTGCCTCATGCCATAGCAGTATACACCAGCTCCAATGCCCTTATGTATCTTGGAATCATCTGTATGCCAGATCAGTCCCCCTTTTCCATCGGACCAAAACCCATCTACCCATTCACTCCTGTCGGGAAATCTGACTGTGAAGGGTTTTTCATATACATGTCTCAGTGTCTATGAGTCTCATGAGTTCTCAGCTTTCAGTCATCTCCTGTACTGCTCGTGCCCTATTCCAAGTTTTCGGGCTATTGTGTCCACAGTCACGCCTGTCATCTTGAATGAACTCGTCCACTCTTTCCATGTTGCATTTAGTTGAGGCTGTTCGAGGATGACCGCTCCGAGGCTCATCTTCTATGCTGGCGTTCCCATTTTTAAAATGTTTCACCCATCTTCGAACACTGCTCGCATGCCATGCACACACTTCCATAAGCATGCTGAAGTCTCTGGTGAATTTTTGCAGCAGGGATTTCCTCTTTCACAAGAAATTTGATGACAGCACACTGGCAAAACAACATCGTCGGCCATTTTGTTAGGAGTGATACTGGTCACGTAATGCAAGCTATTGACATCACAAGACACTCAAGGTTAACACAACAGCTGGTTTCACATACCACCATAGTCTCTTTCATCTGCTGTTCCAAGGTTGTATGCAAAAAAAAGTTGCTCATGACTTTCTTTACGACCTAGGTATCTGTAATCCAATAGGGACAGCTCATGAGATACATGCCAATTACTGATGATTGTTCCTATTTTATTTGTCCCTAGTGTCAAGTTGATGACCTCCTGCCTATTGCAAACCACAAAGAAAGGCTCGTTACCTTGGTTTAGAATATTAAGATTCGAACTCACCAAATATTCAACGAGGCATTCTCCTCTTGGATTGATGTCAGTGCTCCCCCACAGTGTGTGGTGTGCCTTGGTGTCACACTCAATGATGAGCTGCATTTCCTAAGACGGCAATATTCAATGATGTCCTTCACTTCTTTGGAAGGTGGTGGTTCATCCGAGTGATAAGGAAGGTAGGCTGAAGTGGCAATGAGCTCCTCACAGCCTCCGCCAAATGTGTATGTCATCCTCACCATTGTTGTGTCTCTGGAACAGAACTCCAGCAAGGGTAAAGCATTAATATGATTATTAACATATATGCATGATCTCACATCTTCTCCTGGTACCATGTAGTAGACTGTTCCCCCTGAATTTGTTAAGCCTCTTATTTGGCCCCTGTATATCCAAGGTTCCTGAATAAGTGCTATGTCTACTTGATTGTGTATCTTCCCATCAGGAGATGTCCAAGTAAATTTATGGATGTTACGATGTGGGAACATTGTACTTTTGACAGTAATATTTTTGATGTGGCAAAGTTTACTACTCTAACTCAATTATCATTACTAATTTCATGCAAACTCTCATTCCCAGTTGTTGGTTTGAAAATGTCTTCCCTCCCTACTTTGGCATTGAAATCTCCTAACAAAATTTTCATAGGGTACTTCAGGAATTTATCAAATACATGTTCTAGTTCTTCGTAGAATCTGTCCTTTATGTCATCAATTTATCTTCTGTTGGGGTGTGAACATTCATAACAGTGTCACACCAGCGACCTTTTACTATTATATATTATATCCTATCACCAACAAACTGTACCCTCTTAACTGCTGATACGATTCTCTTATGTACAAAAATCCAGTACCTAATTCATGATTTTCATTCCGCTTTCCATAGAAAAATCTGTATTCTCCTGCTGGTGCGATGCCACCTCCATCCCCTCTGACCTCCTATACTGCTGCTAAATCTAACATACATTTTAAGATTTCTTCTCTCACTGACTTGAGCGAACCTGCCCTATACATACTTCTGATGTTCCAGGTACCAAATCTCATATCCATTTTCTTTAGCCGAGGTCATTTATCCGGAGAATCCATCCAGGTCCAAGGCTTTGTGTTCATTTTTGTAACATGATTATTTTTTATGGTGAGGAGTTGTTGGCCCCATGCCCAACCCCCAAGCTGGAGAACCACCCCTTGTTGGCTGTCTGCAACTGCTTGTTCAGTATGCTCACAGCTTCCCTCCAAAACTGGAGGGGGTCTCGTCCATCCATAATCTGAGGACACACCATGCCGTGGTGACAAGGGACCCGCCTAACATGGAAGATGATTGCTCGCTATTTGCCATTAATATAACATGCTCTGTTTTGATTGCAAATTTTCTTCAAATTAATACTAATTCACTTTGATACTACTTTATATAGAAACTTGATTGCATTGTATATGAATGTTGTTTGATAGCATCATGGAAGTGATCAAAGTGGAACCAGGTGTAGCCAGTGAGGTTTACTCACCATCCCCAGTGAGTGATGATCGGTTGATGTGCATAGAGGATGAAGAACAAGAAATTAAGGTGTGTGATGCTCTTGTGTGTATGCCAGTATTTTGATATATATTTTTGGCAATGTTGCCAGTATTGTCATTTGACAGAAGTAATACATTGACTATTGTTTATGAAGTGAAACATGTACCTTTATGTTAAACATTTATGTATGTATTTGGAATGGTTACCATAGCAACAAATTTCTTGATGTCACAATGTGGCAACCAATATAGACTTATTCTAGTAATTGCACATACTGTTATGAATATATTTAGTAGCTCATAATGAGGCTTTTGTTTTCATATATTTCCATTTTCTCTCATCTAATACTTGAGATGTTAAGTGTCATTTGTATTTATTACAAAATGTGAATAAATTCATAAAGATTTGAAATGTTCCCTTTGAAACAGACTCCTCGTAGAGGTCCATTCAGAGCAGTGCAGTAAAGTCATGTTCAAATTTTCAAATATGAAATTGAAATGCTTTTATTTATTACACATTTTCAAATCCATTGACTCAGTGTATAATGTGTATCAAAACATATGCAGGTTTTGTTTAGTTGAGGTAATCCAATTGCCACATAATATATATATTAAATGGGGGCACTATTAATATTTATGATTATTTGAATTCACATCTTACCCATGAACTAAACTGCATGGGACTGGAGGTTGTCACTGTGATGACTAAGAAGATACTATCTTTTTTTTTGGGGGGGGGTGATACTGTGTATTCTGCTAAATAGTAACCAGTGTTTCAGAAGAACCTACTGCCTCCATCTTCATGATAGAAGATGGTAATTTTCTTACTCTTTTACTGTACAGATTTCCATTCCTGCAAATTGTATGCCATTAATTTTACAGTTAGATAATTATGTGTATAAACCAAGAATAAAATGCACTTCAACTGATAGATTAGTGGGCCAAGCTTATAAGCATATAGTCACAGGATTGGGTTGTGCTCAAGTCAGTTTTATTTATATCATTTGACAGCTGTAAATGTGTTGCATGCAGAGTATTATCATTTGAGGAGGAAGGGATATATATTCTGTATTAAATTTTTAGGATATGTGTGGGCCATTATGGGCCATGTTAAATGGGTTCCTTCACACTTTTGCCAGTCATCACACATGACATGTCCTTAGATTGTGGATGGCAGGTATGACCTACAGAGGGCAGTAGATGCAGATCAAATCAAAATCACTTGTTTAGTAGTGAGTCAGTATAAGAGAACTAACAAGAATATATATGAAGAGAGCCATCTTCTGGGATGTTGTGCCGTGTAGATATTGTGTTAACCGACGTTTCAGAGGAACGTATTGCCTCCATCTTCAAGGTAGAAGAAAAAATCGGCAAGCGAAGAACCTGCTAAAACAGGTTCCAAACTTGGTGATTTTCTTTCTTTTTCCCCCCCTTCTGCCCTGAAGATGGAGGCGATACCTTCCTCCGAAACGTCGGTTAACACAATATCCCAGAAGACAGCTTCTCTTCATAGTCACCACCGTGAAAATCTCAAATATTACAAGAATATGTATGTTTCGCAGCCTGACATAGATCTAATAAAAATGGAACCTCATTCAGATTCAGAGGCTAGTCTCATGTATTCGCCAAATGAAGATGACCATGATATAAAAAAGGAAGAATGCCCTTTACCAGCAGCATTCTGTGATATGAGGGTAAGTTACTTATGTTCATATTTTTATTATTCTCTGAACAAGGAATATACAACTTCTCACACTAAATAAATATTTTTAGTGTGAGAAAAGGTGTCATTTGATGTTACACACACTTCAATATCAGAGTGCAACAGATAGTGGCTAAAAAGTTGTCCATGCATGTAAATCATTGGAAATATTTTCTCTTCACACAGCAGTATAGTTTGTTGAGGCACTATGCTACAAGCCGAAAGGTCACGGGATTTAATCCCAATGAGGTGGATTTTTTCAGTTTACCTAATCCTTCCAAGAGCACCATGGCCCCGGGTTCAACTCAGCCTCTGACAGAAATGAGTGCCAGGAATATTGAATATTCTTGGGAGTAAAGGGCAGCTGGTGCATAAGGCTGGCAACCTTACCACCATCTAAGAGCTGATGGTCTAGAAAATGTGGGAACCTCAACATCTTACAACCCTATGGGCCTCCACGCCCTGTTACAGGGATACCTTTACTTTATAGCAGTATACATTACAACATATATTTTGTGTGAAATTTGATGTTCTCATGGCAGTGAGTGTTAGGATTATGAGCTAATAGGATATCACACCTTGTAGTTTGGTGGAGAGGTAACAGTATTCTGGGTAGGCACTGAAGATGGAGGCAGCAGGCCACTCTGAAACTTTTCTGCCTATTTACCAAACTACATGGCATCACTGGAGCTGGGGTAGCTCAGTCAGTATAGCGACTGGCTACAGACTGGACGACCAAGGTGTCCAAGTTCAAGTCCCATTAAGGTCAAGAAGGCTACAGGAACAATAATTCTGTCACATAGTGTAGGGTCTTCAGTTGTCATGTGGTAATTAATAAGTGAACAGTACATATTGCATATTTTGTTGACATGTTGTGCATCACATTTAAATACAACTAACAGCATCTCCCAGATGTTGGGAATGTTGGTTTAGGGAGGATGCTGGAGTAACTGTAGCTTACATTGTTTCCTTCAGGTGACTTAAAAGAATGATGTATAGCTTGTCAATGTGACTAGTATCCTTGGCATCGTTTGAAGTGATGACCTCTTAGATACGAAGCACAAATACTACTCATTACACTAATACATTTGGTTGGCACTTTGTCACTCAGTACTTAATCTAAATACTCATGCTACTAATGTTGAAATACATTTTATGTTTATAACTTACATAAAAGGTAAAGTTATCCCTGTGTTTAACTAATTAAGCACTATGCCATGAAGGCATATGGGGGAGTGGAGACCAGGTAGCGCAGTTGGTATAGCAACTGCCTACAGGCTGGATGACCGAGGGGTCAGAGTTTGAGTCCCAGTAGGGTCAGAATTTTCTCTTCCCCATATTGTCCAGACCAGCTCTGGGGCCCACCCACCCTCCTATCCAATGGGTACTGGGTGCTCTTTCTCTGGGGGGGTAAAGCGGCAGGGTCATGAAGCTGACCACTCACCTCCAGCTAGTGCCGAGGTGAAGAAAATATGGATCTTATAAGTTACATGTACTCAAATTGGTCATGAAGGATTTTAAAATTGAGTGGAGGCCGAGGTCGGTTTAAGTAATTATTTTGCAGCAATCAAGTGTTCACTTCAGATGAAGATTAATGAGTTACACATCATGTTTACGTTACATCAATACAGTTACTCTTCGTTCTTGAAATTACATGGGCAGGAATGTTCAGACTTAGTTTGTTGTATTGCAGGAGATGTTTTGTTATGGTGCCAGCATAAAGGAAGAACTGAAGGATGATGAAAGAACAGAAAAACCTCAAATATACATGTACAGGTAAAAGTGATCTTGAAGTGTGTTTAGTGATGTGTACTTGAGTATTCATTTCTGAGCTACGGATTCTTTGCATGGAGTGTATGTATGTTGCAACAGGATGTGTTTGACAGCAGCAGTAACAATAACAATAACAGTATTCACAATTGCAAACAATAAAGAGCCAGTCATGGTAGTTGAGCGGCCTAAAGCATGCACTGTCTTCACTTGCTCAGAAGCCGGAATCGTGGGTTTGAATCCCACTCAGGGCAAGGATGTGTGTGTCTGCACGTGTGGGGGGGGGGCCCACTTTGCTGTGTTTTGTGTAATGGTAGAGGGCTTGCAATCACCTACCCAAGGAGCCCTACTGAATGTCTAAGATCTAATAAATCGAAGTGAAAGGGAGAGTTTCATGGAGGTAGGTCAAGGTCCAAATTGGGGCTGTAGTGCCAAAATGGGGAAGGAAAAAGGCAATAAAGAAGTCATTTTGGATATGGTCATGCATAGTCGTGTATCTACAGATGAACTTAACATATTAATGCATAGAATATATTTTGTTGTTAGTTTACCCATACACAGAGGGGTCCAAAAATATACTCACTCTTTGATAGTATCTTTGGAACAAAATGACATGTAGTTACAATTCTTGCGTGGAGAGAGAGAGAGTCATTGTATGTGTTCAAAGTGACCACCATCAGTGGCTAAACAGCATCGATGCTGCCGAACTGCTGAGTGAACTACAGCTATCAGTGTGTCCAGTATGATGGCTGCTCACGATGCTTTGATGGTTTCTCATAGCGCGTTCAGTGTAATTGGCTTTTGTCGATAAACTTCATCATTCAAGGTTCCCCATAGGTAGAAGTCGAGAGGTGTTAGGTCTGGAGACTGTGGTGAATACTCAATAGCACCTCTTCAACCTATCCATTGTCCAGGTAGAGTGTCATCCAAGTACGTCCTGACATCTCGGATGTTAGTGAGGTGGAGCACCATCTTGTTGTAGGTAAAATCTCTCATCTCCAAACAGCTCTCACACGCACACCGATTCACAGATTTCTGCGGTGGTCGTGTAAAGTGTTGCAACACCACAGCACTGGAAGCTGGACTTGTTACTATCTGTGGTCGCCCAGATCTTTGCTTATGCACATCATGAACAGTACCATTGGCTTCAAATTTATCCCGAATACAGGCAGTTGTTCGGCGTGTTGGTAGCTGAGTTCCAAACTCATTCTGCCATTGTCGTTGTACCTCTTTAATGTTTTCATACTTCCAGTACCACTTCAGTACAGCCTTGTGTTGCTCAAAGAACAACATTTCAGCCATTGTTGCTGCTGTCTTCTCCTCACAATGCACACACGGCACAACACTGATGTGACTCATGTGACATTCACCATCTGTTGGACAACATTACACTACACTACCGCACAAGAATTGTAACTACATGTCATTTTGTTCCAAAGATATTGACTATCAAAGAGAGTACATTTTTTGGACCCCGCCCTGTGTAACAGTAACAACACAAGATTTATAAAACTTGAAGTTTGTGCAACAGGGAAGTCGGTTTATAAGTTTTGCTTGGAATTTGTATGTGTTTCTAATCTGTAGAACAAAGGCTTTAGCACATCATTGTTATATGCCTGTTCTTCATTTCAGCATGGAGTTGCTGAACAGTGAACAAGATTTTCTTGGTGAAGGTGCTTCACGGCTTGACGTGTATGGACGTAACAACAAGGATCATGGGAGAGAAACTGACATATGTAGTGAAAATGACAGTTTAATCAATAATAACAGTGAAATGAGCTTTAAGAGAAAGTTAAGAAAGAATTCTTATAGTGTTCTAGATTTAAAACGTTATAGGTGTGAAATCTGTGGTAAATACTTTGCAATGAGGTGTGACCTCAAAAAGCACAGTAGAATACATTCAGGACAGAAACCTTTTAGATGCAAAATATGTTTTAAGGGCTTTACACACAATGGTAATCTTTTGGCCCATGGGCGTACCCATACAGGAGAGAAACCGTACAATTGTGATGTATGTAATAAGAATTTCTCACAAAGAGGGAGTTTGAAGAATCATTATCGAACTCATACCGGTGAAAAACCTTATATGTGCCATATTTGCAATAAGAAATTCACAGAAAGAGGTTCCTTAAGAGTCCATAATCGTACCCATACGGGTGAGAAACCTTTCAGTTGTGATATTTGTAATAGGCATTTCTCACAAAAAGAAAATTTGAAAAATCACTATTTTCGTATCCATATTGGAGAGAGGCCTTATCCTTGTGATATATGTAATAAAAGGTTTGCAAGAAGGGACAATCTGAAGAACCATTATCGTATCCATACAGGAGATAAACCATATAAATGTGACGTATGCGGTAAGAATTTTTCAAAAAGTGACCATCTTAAAATACATTATAGAAGTCATACTGGTAAGAAACCATATGCTTGTGACATATGCAACAAGACCTTCACAGAAGGGTCTAGATTAAAGAAACATTATCGTATTCACACAGGAGAGCGGCCTTATAAGTGTAGTGAATGTAATAAAGAGTTTGCAGAACGTGGGAATCTCCGAAGACATTCTCGGGCGCATTCACGAGTCATGTCTAAAGCCCGTAGAGTGTATGAGGAAATTCCTGATTTTAAACCCACTGTAGAATATTGTACTTATGTATCTGAAGCTCAATTTAGACAGTAAAGTTTGAGATTTGATGTTTTCATGGCAGTAACTGAAGATTCAGGGATTGGGCACTGTGTATTCTTGTAGATGGTTCCCAACAAAATTTGGGGAACCTGCTGCCTCCACCATATGGCTAATATTCCTTACTCTGTCTTCCTTACTACTATCGGTTTGCCCAGTGTCCCAGTTACAGCCCTTGCTCTCCCTGTATCTATACCACGCTTTTTCACATTTAGTTTATTTTTCTACCATGGATGAAGGTATCAGGTACTGTAATGATCTACTAGATCCCAAAAGGGAGCAGTGTTGATACTGTTAACAGTATATTTACAATTGAGCGCTTACCTGATCGTCACATGCAGATTGGAGCCTGTTTTATAAACCATATGGTTAACTCATATATGAGAGTAGATACACATTATGGCTATAATTTCACGTGTAGTGGGAATATCCTCATGATCACTTCAAATTTAGTGATGAAAACCTTTGTATAGCCTTCTATCTTCGGAAATTAAAACTTGTAAGACAAGTTTCCAGTAAAACGGGAAATAATATTGATACATTTTTTTTTATATTCTAACCTGTGCATCCAAAAAAGGTCACCGTTCTTCTATTGCTCTTGCTCCAATTTGGAGCATAGGACATCCATGAAATGCTCATTTCTCTTCAGTTTCTTAATCTTAGAGAGTCAGTGGTACTTCTTGGATGGGGGATCAGCCCATCACAAGGCTGCTGCCTAAAACAAACAGAATAGATGCAAACAGACATCCATGCCTTGAGTGGGATTCAAACCCACAAACTCAGTGTCTGAGCGAAGACATTTCATGTCTTAGATAGTGTGGTGACTGTGATCAGCAAAGGGGTCATTAAGGAAGGAAATTTGGTCCAGTCAAATCGTTTGAATATACCTTCCATCTCTTCTCTTATGTGAGGAAACACTGTGTTTGATTTATGAATGCAGATAGTGCTAACAGTTGAGGGCTCCAATTCTGCAGTGTTAACATCCTGACAAATAAAACCAAACATGTATAAAATGGTCAAGAACCCCAAGCTGTCACATGTTTGGTATGTCACACGTGACAAATAACTTCACGCCGTGTTGGATATAGCGAATTTATTCCACATTCGCTCTTACACTTACACAATTACTGTCATTGGCAGTATCACAATTACTTCTACTGCTCTCGGCGACTTTACGGTCCACACTGTGTCACTCCTAATCACACACTATCTTCAATATAACACACATTCCATTCTTCTTCCTGTGACCGCTTCTGTATTTGAACTGAACTATGATGTCTTCGCGTTCACAATTCACTTGCTACAACTGAACCCGGCGACTGATAGACTTCAGCTGTCTTAGGTGGCTGCTACATTTTAACTTTCTGCTTACGCATTCCAGTCTCCCTTATAAACCCTCAGTTGGACAGCGGAAAACCCACATCACTTCACTGTGGCATAGACGCCGTGTTTACGGGCATTGCTCGACAACGCTGCCGAGAGTTGTTTAATGCTGCGTAGCAACCAGCGCGCTTTGGCTCAGCTCGGCTCACTTCAGCTCTACTTGGCATGGCATGGAGAAACACCGCTTTCCTTACTGTTGCATAACTTGGCAACTGACCGTTTTTTTTCAAGGGCCTGTCTTTGTGGTAACTTGTTCCGCCTCCTGTTGCCCAGCAACGGTTAGACGTGTCACAATATATTTATATCAACAAATGATCAGTTTCTCATATGGCATATGTAATGATCTTGTATGACCTGTGTTGGATAGTGTTTGTATTTTGTCCTCATGTAGCCTTGTTCTTATGTGTACAAACTTCCCTTTAGCTAATCTTGTGAATCAGTTTCCTGCTTTCTCTATGCAGTATAGTTTCTGGGCTATCTGGTGTATTTTGTTTCAACACAGTTACACTACAGGTTACAACATGACATGGGGTATGTCAGTCTTCTTTAAGGGTAACCTAGACCAGAAATTGCTCCCTCAGTGTCTGAAAGCCCAGTCTCAGAGTGAAGTTTCTTATTATAGTGTGTTCCAAAAGTATACAGTAAGCATATTACAATCATATTTATTTCTTTGATATAGACAACCTAAACAACAAATCATAAAGGAAAACACACGAACTTTAATTGATGTTAGTAAGTAGGTTGGTCTATAAGTGAACACAGAGAAAACTAAGTATATGTTGCTGTCTCATCACCAAAATGCAGGGCAAAATCACAAAGATAAGGCACCAGATGTTTTGAAAATGTGGCACCATTCATATATTTGGGAACGACAGTAACAAATCAAAATTTGAAACAGGAGGAAATTAAGACATGATTGAATTTGGGTAATGCTTACTACTATTCAGTCCAGAACCTTTTGTCTTCTTGACTGTTGTCTAAAAACATAAAAATTATAATATACAAGACTATAATTGTGCCTGTGGTTTTTATGGGTATGAAACTTTAAGGGAGGAACATAGGCCGAAGGTGTTTGAGAACATGGTGTTGAGGAGACTATTTGGACCGAAGAGAAATGAAGCGACAGGAGGTTGGAGAAAACTGCATAATGGGGAGCTTCATAACTTATTAGAATGATCAAGTCAAGGGGGATGAAATGGGCATGGCATGTTGCATGAATGGGGGAGAAGAGGAGTGTATATAGGATATTGGTGGGAAAGCCAGAAGGAAAGAGGCCACTGGGAAAACAAAGACATATGTGGGTGAACAATATTAAAATGGATCTTAGAGATGATATGGATTGAATTGATGTGACTCAGGATAGGGACCAGTTTAGTGCTCTAGTGAATATGGTAATGAACCTTCAGGTTTCATAAAATGCTGGGAAGTTCTTGAGTAGCTGCACAATTGGCAGCTTCTCAAGAAGGGCTCAGCACCATTAGTTAGTGAGAAACAACAGGTACTAATGGACAGACCTTTTATATCTGAAGGTAATCACTAGAGTTATTGGTGAGACATCTGTTCCAGTGCTACACTGCATGTTCAGTTTATGCAGAGAAGAAATCAGATCCCAGTATTTTCAGCTGTCATCAGGTCAGACATTTTACCTTTTATATTTTTTCAGTGCTCTGATGTGGGGAAAGCCAATTAGTGCAAGTGGATGGACAAGATGTTGCCAGTGGAACTGCACCAGTTAGAATGATAGAAAAGTGCCCATTATATCATTCAAAGAACCCACGTTCAAAGTATACCTAAAAGCATACAATTCCCACAGATATCGTGTGTCAGGTGCATAATATGTAACTCATGGTAGTATCACTGCTGTAGCTCACATTTTTCATTTAGTAGAACATTTTCCTCAACATTCGCTCTGAAATGTTAAGGCAACTGTGAGCACCCAAGTAGTCAGAAAACCTATTCAGATTGCCATATACTAGGTGGTTCGAATATGACTGGGACTGATTTTTTGTAAACAAGCCGCACTGCACAGCAGCTGTTCGACCTTGAGAGAGTGAAGCCACAACCTCCACCCTCCCTCCTGTTACGGTTAGAACCTGTTCAGTCCTGTCTGGAAGTCGCTAGAGGAATGAGCATACAGAAGGTACCGCGGAACGTTGAACAACGCGTTGTGATCAAATTCCTGTTGGAGAAAATGTCCCGTCACCTGAAATTCACCACAGACTCCAACAGCAGTATGGGGAAGAGTGTCTCTCACGGACCCATGTGTTTGAGTGGTGTAAGTACTTCAGAGAAGGCAGAGAGCGCATGGAGAATGAACCGCATGATCGTCAGCTGCGAACATCCGTCACCGAGCCAAACATTGATCGTGCAGATGCACTTATTCATGAGAATAGGCGCATCACTGTCAAGGAACTTGGAGCAATGCTGTCCATCAGTGTTGGTAGTGTAGAAGACATCATGAAATACCACCTACACTATCGCAAGGTGAATGCACGGTGGGTACCACGCACTTTGACGGACGTGAACAAAATGGTGCGCATGCAAGTTGCCAGTCGTCTCCTACAGCAGTTTGAAGACAAAGGTGATGCATTTATGAAGTCTGTAGTGACCACCGATGAAACGTGGGTGCACTACTTCACTCTGGAGTCCCAGAAATCATGCGAGTGGTGGCATACCAGTTCTCCCAAACCCAAGAGAGCGCGGAGGAGCCGTTCGGCAGGAAAAGTGATGGCAACGTTCTTCTGGGACTGGCAGGGTGTTATCAATGTAGACTTTCTGACAGATGCCAGAACAGTCAATGCAGCTTATTACTCAGACCTCCTGGCAACAGATGTGAAGGAAAGGATCCGATCCAAGCGGAAGAGAGGTGGAAAGCGGGTAGCCTTCCTTCAAGACAATACATGCCCCCATATGGCCAAGACAACAATGGAAACCCTCCGGAAATTGAAATGGAACCTTCTGACACATCCGCCATACCGTCCCGATTTGGCACCAAGTGATTTCTACCTGTTCGAAAGGCTCAAATCAGACTTGCAAGGCATGCAGTTTGTGGACAATGACGCCGTCATCCAGAATGTTCGGGAGTGGATACGCCGCCAACCACAAAACTTTTTTGAAAAGGGCATCAGGATACTTCCAGAACGTTGGAAAAAATGTGTTGACTCCGGAGGGGAGTACGTTGAAGACTGACATGTGCAAGTAAGTGTTCGACAATTTTGGTATAAAAAAAAATCAGTCCCGGTCATATTTGAACCACCTTGTACTTCTAACACATCTCATCCATTACTGCTACTGTTATCTCCATTTTATCTCTTGTGATGCCTCCTCCTCTGGTCAGTGGTCACTAGTTGAGGTATACACAACGTGACCTACTATCATTTATGAATAATTATTTGTATGCATTAGTTCTCCATTGTTTTCTTTATTCCATATCTGACCTTATACACTTATATGATACACTGATTCTCTAATTTAACATACTAGTGGACCTAAAAGCTATGATTCGTAGATATTAAGTAATTCTACAGAGAGAAACTTTGATAACTGGTAACAGATGAGAGCTCTGACATCACTGGTTTTTGTAGGGAAGTAAATCTGGTCAGTGCATGTCCCTGTAGCTAGATGGATGTGTTGCTAGAGGTATTTTCATCAAAAATACTTTCATCTTATAGAACTGGATTACTGTGTAAGCAGTGGAACGGTGAGGACGTGTTTATACTTCCCTCCGTTATCTGTGTACTACCACAACTCATACACTACTGTATACTTGCTTGAGGACTGTGGCATAAACAGTCAACCTCAACCCTGACCAACGAGTTTAATAGTGAATTTTAGTTGCTTACTTATTATTTTCTTCATACCCATCACCTGTATTCTGGAACTGTCCACGTTTATCGACTCGGGTGCACCCATCGCTCACCAGCATCTCCTGGATTTCATTCAACGGACATAGAAATGGATACGTCTTCCTCACAGGGGCCCATCCCCTGGTCCAAGATTTCAACCAAAAGAAGTCGCAAGCTCCACGAGGATTCCACACGTGAGTCCAAGCTCCCAAAAGAAGAACACCATTGGCTTCATCCCATCCCAACACATAACCAATTCTCAGCCCTATCATCTGGCACTTCCTCAGAAAAGCCTCAACCCCCAACTACTGAAGTCACCCACAAACCACCCCCAATTTTTGTCAGTGACGTCACCGTCCTTCCACCCCTCCTCCAGTTACTTGATCAGATTGCCCCACAGCAGTACGAAATCAAGGCCCTAGCCAACAACCAAGTCCGTATCAAACCCTCAATTCCTGAGGCATACAGAGCTATAGTCAAATCCCTTTCTGAAAAAAATACTTCCTTCCACACGTATAAACCCAAAGAAGAACGCTCCTACAGAGTAGTCCTAAAAAACCTCCATTACTCTATCAATCCTTTGGATATCAAAACTGAGATTGAGAAACTTGGCCACACCATAACTAACATCCACAACATCAAACACCGCGTCACCAAACTTCCCCTCTCCATGTTTTTTGTAGACTTGAAACCTGCCCCCAACAACAAAGAAATATTCCAAATTGAATACCTCCAACAATGCAAAATTAAGTTTGAAGCCCCCAATCCTACAAGAAATATTCCCCAGTGTACCAATTGTCAGCGCTACGGACACACCAAAAACTTTTGCCACCAAAAGTCGAGATGCGTCAAATGTGCCGGA
>NW_019729208.1:1243140-1261461 GCF_002891405.2 Cryptotermes secundus | reverse complement strand
CTACTCACCAAACTACACTGGCTACTTGGACGAAGATCTAAACTAACTCTAAACAACAAGCTCCTCATTTACAAAATCATCATCAAACCTGTGTGGACATATGGCATTCAACTATGGGGCTCTGCTTCGAACACCAACATTGCCATCTTTGAGCGATTTCAGTCTAAAGCTCTGCGTCTGCTAACGGACGCCCCTTGGTATGTCCCCAATGCCATCATCAGACACGATCTACAAATACCTACAGTTCAAGAAGAAATCAGTCGACTAAGTTCGAAATACAGATCACGGCTCAACATGCACATTAACCAAGAAGTGTCTCAACTCTCTGCACCCCCGCCTCTCCGCAGACTGAGAAGACATCTTCCACATGATCTCCCAAACAGATTTCTTGTATAATGTAGTATTATTATTTAGATCTTAAGTCCCTAGTTTGTAAGTATTCTCCCACAAATCATACCAGACTCTATCTACTGCACAAGGAGCACCGCTAATGAGCGGTATTCTACACGTTCTTTTTCTTTCCTTTTCACATCATTATGCTAAATGTATTAACTCAGATTGCATAATAAATATGGGAGTCCCAAAAAAAAAAAAAATCTTATAGAACTGACAGTTTTCGGAGTAGTAACTGTAAACAATTTCAGTGGTAGTTACAAAAATATTTCTTGGTGTTCGAACATTGAGCAATTTCCAGTTTTGCGAAATACGTGAAGACTCGTTCTCTCCATGTATGTTCTTGGTCTGGCAAGGACGTATTGCATGTAATTCCCAGAAACTATATGTTTTATGCTCCCATTTCTATGCTCTTGTCTGTTTTGAGTATTTGGGGGCCAACACAGCACAACCCATTCATTTACATGGACTTCTTTCATACATAATCCACAACAGTTCATAATAAAACCAAGCATGCCATATATTTGTGGGTGCACTCACAAATGCTATACACACACTGAGATTATCCATACAAATATATGAATATACTACAGTGGCATGAAAAGAAGGTTTTTATGAAGTCCACCAGAATGAAATACATCAGAGATTTTTTCCTTAAAGTGTTCAGTATTTTTAGACAGGTGTCAAAATTTTCCATCTCTGTGTTGTTAAAATATACAGTTTTGTTATCAAAGTTTCAGTTAATTTTTGGTCGCTACATAACATGATAATGTTTTAATTCAGATTTTGAAAATGTAATTTCTGTTCTGAAAGTCTGCTTAGGCATAAAGAAAATTCTTCCTTATATAAATAAATAAATTAAATAAATATATATATATATATATATANATATATATCATTCCAAATACACAGATTTGATGATAAAGTTCCATGTGAGATGCAGTTCTGATGGCAGTGACTGTGAAGAGAAAACTTACACCAGACAGGGGAGGAAATGGCTTTTCAGAACTCTTCAAGTGCTACAAACCAGCATTAGAGCAAAAGGAAATGACCAATGACCAACACATATTATCGAGTTATTACAATATAGTAGGTTCCAAAGGGTTCCAGAATTGCTGGGTCTTTGGACCCTTCCCATTATCTGGTATTCTAGAGATTAGAAAACATGATGTTTCAGATCTGGGTCTGTTTCTGCCCTCATGTGATTAAATATTGAATCTGATGGGTTGTCTAGTGATTGAGTTTCATTCTCTCAAAGGGACCTAAATGAGTTTGTGTCTCCCCCCCCTCACTTTAAGACGGAAACAGATCCAGTTCCCAAAACTTCATGTTTGCTAGTTTCTAGAACACCAGATGATGGAAAAAGTCCAAAATCCCAGTAATTTAGGAATTTATTCCTAAATGTATTATTAAGAACAGTAGTCACTATGACTACAGATGCTGGGAATGGCTTCATTAAGAAAGCACTTTGGAGCCAAGTATATGGTGTTTTGCACGGCTGCTTCCAATTCCAGCCATTGTAATAAAATAAACTTCCTATATTGTATGTCATTTAGGAGAATATTTTAAATTATCATTTTGCTCTTAAAAACATTCTCCTGGAATAAAATACATAAAGTTAAATGTACTTCTAATGATACTGAACAAATGGTTGTCTTGGTTGAGTAAGTGCAGTAAATGAATATTATATTTGAAAATTCACCATATTACTTATTGAAATGACCGGAAAGCAATACCAGTATTTTGTGTTGGTTGAAATATAAATGATGAATGAAAGTGATGGGATTGTGTACAAACTTTTATGAACAAAACGTTTTTAATTCAATTTTTCTCATTGTCCATAGCTCTTATGGGTTTTAAACCTTTATACTCGTATACAGGGGATGGACAAAAATATGGAAAGAACCTCGTGAAATACATGCCTGAATTGAAGTGTTTATTTTAGCGACGTTTGTAGGTCACGCTGTCGTATCTGCCCAACACCACTACCTGTACAAGCTCCGCAATACGTTGCAAGCTTCATTTGTTGTCGAGACAGTGTTCTGTGCAATTTTTTGTGCATCACGTCAGAGCTAACAGAATTTGAACGCGAGCAAATTGTTTGGACCCATATGGTGGGTGCTTCCGTAACCAAGGTAGCCGAGGTTTTTGGTGTTTTGCGAGGCACAGTATCCAAGATTATGACCACATACATTCATTCATCAGTAATCTGTCAGATGACAGGTCCACAGCCTCTTCCAAAACAGTTTCTCCACTTAATGCGATCTTCTGTTTTTGGAAAGAGACTATCCAGGAAAAGTGATAATGTGGTAGTTTTTCCATTTGCTTTCCACATCGCAGTACAACAGCCGTTCAAACCACTCTGGTCACGCCTGTTGCTATACGAACTTGAACCATCTCGAGCATCATTTTCTCTGTGCTTCAAGTCGCCGCTGATGACGCTGCTTCCGGCATCAGTTTTCGGTGTCTCTCTTCGTCTGATGCCTACCCTTTGACCTGTCCAGCAAGGGAGGCCCTGCCAGTAGCTACGCTACCGCTGGTATAGCTCTCAGGGTCCTTGGCATACTCAAACACCCTCATCACGATAAGGTGGAGACACCAACGAGGGGACCACATACAGGAGGACTGAAAAAACCGCATCCGATGAACACCAGCGTGGACGGAAATGTGTGTTGAGTGATCAAGACAGCCAAACATTGCGTAGGATTGTGACGAAAAATAAGAAGACTGCAGCTGCAAAAGTGACTGCTGAACTGAATGTCACGCTCACAAACCCTGTCAGCACCAAAACAGTACGAAGGGAACTCCACAAGCAGGTTATTTCTGGATGACCTGCAATTCCAAAGCCACTCATCAGTGATCCAAATGCCACTAAGAGGAGAGTGTAGTGCCAAAGTCATAAAACCTGGACTATGGAGCAATGGAAGACAGTCATTTGGTCGGATGAGTCCACCTTCACATTGTTTCCAACTTCTGGCCGAGTTTACGTTTGGAGAATGCCATCCCAAGCTTACGATCCAGATTGTTTGCTGCCAAGAGTGAAACATGGCTGGGGTTCGATCATGGCATGGACAGCCATATCGTGGTATTCTGTCGGACCCATCATTACCCTGCAAGGTCACGTCACTGCCAACGACTGTGTGGCCATTTTGGGCGACCAGGTCCATCCCATGGTGCAAACTTTGTTCCCTAATGGTGATGCCATTTACCAAGCCAACAATGCCTGTGTTTACATAGCTCACATCATCCAGGACTGGTTTTCTGAGAACGAAGATGAAGTGTCACGTCTGCTATGGCCCCCACAATCGCCAGACATCTATATTATTGAGCCTTGTGGTCTGTTTCAGAGAGCAATCTGCATGCGCGCTATCCACCTCCATCATTGATGACAGAACTAACTTACCATGTTTTTCAGGAATAATGGTACAAGATTCCCTTGCAAATCATACAGGACCTCTATTTATCCATTCCAAGGCGACTGCAAGCAGTTCTGCAAGCCAGAGGTTGTCCTGCACCATATTAGTCACAGTAATGTGTTTTTTGTTGTGTGTTTCCATATGTTTGTCCATCCCCTGTATATAATCTTGTTTACACTTACCATATGCATTTCACTGAATGATAAAATATAGTAAAAATATGTGTAATTTTATTAATGTTATAGCTCTCTTTAGTGCATTTTGTTTTTATGTTTGTTTTGTAAGGTGTTGCATCCTTTTATAATGTGTAGATCTGTCATAATGTGTTTTATGTTGTGTTCTGTATTTTGAATGTGATGTATACTCTGACTTGTTTCACATACAAATCATATTATCCCTATTGCATGTTACAGAGTATGTGAGAGAGCACAAATTTGAATCTGTTGTAAAGCCATGAATTTCCCACTTTCCTCATGTGGCTCAACTTTATCTAAAGAAAAATTCCATTGTGTATAAGTTGCCCTCATTGCTAGATTCAAGTCAAAACATTTATTGAATGAAGAGAAACCCCTTTTTCTTCTGTTACTGAGTTGTAGTGGTCTAGATCCATGCTGCTGTACTGCGAGTACCATTTGCCACCAATCTGTATTCTTTCATATTTTAGGTGGAATGGAAGGGGAACTTAACTCGCTCCCTAAAAAGTGAAATATATCTTACAGTTGAGTAAATGGAATTCAGGTACTGCACAATATTATGTTTAACGTGATCAACGTCTTTAAGCCGATTTTATTAAATAGTGCTCATTATAAATGGAATGGCATGAGAGACGGGAGAATTTGTGAATAGATTATTATATGGGTTTCCAGAGATGATTGTGAAGGGAAAAGTGTGCTAGATTTATGTCATTTTACTCTGTGACTTCTTTTTCAGAATACTGTTATCCCATAAAATTATGAATGCCTGTAAATGAGGTACACAGCATAATACAAATTAACTGATTGTAAAGATGATTTACCATCATCATTGTACTCAGAAAAATGTTATCCTAATGGGTACCTCATCTACCGGAAGTTCGAAAATTCTCAGTACCAGTGCTTAAAGTTTACGGAGATTTGATTAATACGTGGTAGGTTACGGTACTACGAAGTGTTGCCCACTGAGCTGCCGAGCCTAGTACGAGTCCTCTACCTATTTGAGATGGCAGCAGGAGATCCGTCGGGCCATGTGTCTTGTTTCACGTTGGTTGCTGACACTATGAACGTTGGATAGTGATTGTGGGTGGTTGGAAGGAAGCTGGCGTTAATGTTTTGGATTTCTGTAGGCGAAGCATTAAATATGCGTTTCTCTGTTTAGACAACATTCTCGATTTGAAGCAGAAGCTATGTATTGAAAGGTTTTAGCTGTGTCATATGATGTGAATACATACAAAAAAGTTGTCTGAAGTTGTAATTTAATATTTCCGCCCACGTGCGATTAGTATTCATTTCAGTGGAAGAGGAGTTATTTATAATTTACAGCACTTATTCAGCTTAATTTGCAATCATGAAGAATAAACCTACAAGGCACAAGGAAAGCAATACATTTAAGGTTAAGTATCACAGCCCTAAATAACATAAAAATGCACCCGAAGGGGAAATCATGCGTCCACTTCAAAGACCAACCGGTTAATGCAATTTTTGGGAGACAGTCGCTGTTCATTTTGATAACCGTAAGAAACACACAAGTACACTGTGTTTTAGTATGTTAAAGCAGGTGGTACATGTAGTAACAAGTGGTCTTTTAAAGGGTTCAAGAAAGTGATGCATGTGGTGCAAGTGGCCCGCGTATGTGAAGCAACGGGAGGGGGATGATCGTTGAAAATTATCCTTATGGTCTTTTCAGGAGGTTGTGTCACCCCATTTAAGGACGACATTGCAGGGTAGATTAAACAGCACTTCTATATTCTTTCTTAATATACTTTTACATATTAAAGTAGTTTCATACTTACAGTTCGTTTGTTGTGAGGCTACCTGCATATGACCAACTGCATTGAACTACTAGATATATATGATTAATTCCACAGAATGCTCTTAGTAGGGGTTGTTCTTGGACCAAAATCTTATTGTATGTGCTCAATATATGAAACCAAAGTCAATCCACTACACCCTAGTATTAGGGTTTGTATGTTAGATTAAGAAGGATGTTGTAAAGTATCCTTAAGTCATGACCAGGTAGAATCTAGTCTGATTGCACATCTAACTCTGGATCAGTCCTGCACATTGAATAAACGAATCAGTTTGCCTGTGTGGCCTTGTAGTAGGTATTTGGGCTCACATATTGAAGTACTGCTGGGACCTACGCAATTGTATGATGTATGACTATGTGGGATAGTGTTCTAGTAACTGACCGACTGACTGAGGACTGTGGTTAGCAGTCAGTCATAGCGTGCAGAAATCCAGGAATTGGAACACCTAATTACCGAACAGTTGCCTGTCCGTGGCCTTCTCTGCAACACTTCTGTGACTGCACTGTTCTGGCTTTATGTCATGCCACATGTGATCATCAGCTGCTAAATTTATTTTAATGGAATCATATCTTTGCAGGAATTTTAATGTCATTTCTAACTTTCTTTTCTTACTGTTCAAAAAGAAACAGTTAAGTTATAGGAGGAGCAAGGAAATTTTAGAGTGAAAAAAAAAAGAAACATATTTTTCTTATTTTCCCAATGTGAGGGAAGGAGAGAGGAGACTTTCAGGAAATATGGTGTGTTTTTGACTGTGGGACTGCTAATATGAATCAGTCATGACCTTTCACTTACCTGTTATGACTTTTGTGGAATATTTACTATTTGTAGCGTTGGTTTGACATGTTTTGAATTAACTTGTAATAAAACTCACTAATGTCCCTGACATGTTTTGAATTAACTTGTAATAAAACTCACTAATGTCCCTTCTTTTTCTTTATAGTTTCAGCCATTTTCTGAGAGGATAGCAAATATTGATGTTGATGTTTTCCATCGAGTGAGACATAAAAATGAAAATGACTCCGAGGGATCTGGGACATATTTTCATGAGTCTCTAGAAAAATGGGGTGATTTAAACCTTACAGAAAGTTTTGAAGCCTTTAAGAAAGAAATACCAGCAACACATACACTTCCTCAAGTACTACAACAAAAGGATGATATTGTAGCAATACTTATCAAGTATATCAAGCTTAAGAATCCCTTGTGTTTGCAGCCTGTATTGGAGTAAGTTAATGTAAACAGTTATGTGCTATGCTGTGCATGAGTTGTTTAATCTTGACACTTAAATGTGAATGAGAGTAATAAATTCAGTATGCTCTTTTCAACATTTTATATGATTTAAGGGCCATGTTTAGATTGCAGAATAGGCATCTTTTGTCGCTGCGTTTTCAAATTCTGAGCATTTATGCATGCATAACTTTCGTGGGAAAGCCTGAAAAAATGTACCTCTAGGAAGACCTAGGCATAGGTGAGAGTATAATATTAAAATGTATCTCAAAGTAGGATGGGATGGTGTAGACTGGATTCATCTGGCGCAGGATAAGGACTAAGTTTGGGCTGTTGTGAACATGGCAATGAACCTTTGGGTTCATAAAATGCTGGGAATTTATTGAATAGCTGAGAAACTGGTAGCTTCGCAAGAAGGTCTTGATTCCATTGTGTGCTGATTATTCAGATCAGGAGAAACGTTGACTTGAGATTAGTGGTAGAAATTCTTTCCACATTTTTCACTTTTTCTTCTTAATGTGTTCAGTTCTTTTGATATGAAGATTGCATAAGTTCTGTATTGTAATGTTTTCAGATTGGTAGTAGCATTGGCTCAAGACTTGCAGCAGGAGTTTTATCCACACTATTCAGAGTTTGTACATAATTTAATTGATTTGCTCGATACAAAAGACAGTGACGTGTTGGACTGGACCTTTACGTGTTTGGCATTCTTGTCCAAGTTCCTGTGGCGATACCTTGTGAAGGATGTCAGGATTGTGTTTAATGATCTTCTTCCCTTGCTCGAGAATTCAAAACCTGACTATATAAACAATTTTGCTGCTGAAAGTTTTGCCTTTGTGGCACGTAAAGTTAAGGACAAAAGAGCCTTTCTTCTGCTTGTACTAAAAACTTTGAAGAAACATCCTGAGGTAAGAACATATTTTTTTGCCTTATTCACACATTTTTTCCATGCAAATATGAAGGAGAATATATAGTAGATGTATCATTGATATGATGTTTTATAGAGATGTACTGTTTGCAATGGAAGTTTCTGTCAGTATGAATTTCTTTTATTTGTTTAATCAGCAATCAGAATATACATTCTATAAGCTAATGTTATGGTTGTTTATATGACTTGATGAGGAGTCGTCCAGCGGCGAATTCTCAGTCATTCAAATCAGGTCAATTGGCCAGTTTCGTTTGAGTCGTCTGTTGTCTTCTCTTGTCGATAGCGTCTTTAGGAGTGGGTTAGTATGAATGATATCAGAAATTATGATGACTTAGAATTTTCATGTGTCTTATACTTTCCTGAGAGTCCAAGCTATATGGGAATAGAGAGATAGGATGTTTCTAAAACATTTTTGGAAAATACCAGCTTCGTTAATCTTCGTTCATTCACTTGAACATTTTCATATACCAACACACAACACTTTTTTTATATCTTATGGCTTCATCGAATATGGCTATAATGTTTTATCACTGTATTGTACTACTTCTTTTGGTTTATTTTGGATTTCACCCATCGTTTGTTATGTGAAAGACAAAAAACCACGACGTTTCGGAGACTGGATCTGTCTCCATCTTCAAGGGAAGGATAAACCTACTCAGTTGGGCCCCTTAGAAAGAGCTAGTCTCAATCACTGGGTGAAGTCCAAAATAAACCAAAAGAAGTAGTGTATACACCATCGTCAGAATCCTTTCAAGTCTAACTGTATTGTAGATTAAAAGTTTTATTTGTTACCATCACATCCACCTTTTTTTGAGCTTCCTGTATTTTGTAGTAATGGTCAGTTTGGATTATATTCTGATCATCATTTTACCACACTAGTCTGTGTGTTTATGTTCATTTTTTCAGTCTTAATACGATTTTGTGTACTATGGTATAGCTTTAACACTTTCATAAATGTTTCACGTAACCTTTCTTATACTTGCATTGCTATGGACCTATGGTAATAGTTTGCCACAGCTGAATGCTGACTTTGATGTTTTACTATTTGCTGTGTTGTGACGGTTCATTAAAGAGTTGTACACTGTTTCACTGTTTGCATGTATGGTGTTTTTTACTTTTCCCATGCACTGTATTACGTGCCTTTCATTAGTTGTCTTTGTAGTTACAGCAAATATATGAAAGTCTTAGACAGTATTATTTGCATTTGTGTTTTAACCCATATCATCCAGGAACAAAGAATTCAAATCCTGCATTACTATATACTTGTATGATGGCATTTAGACATTAACTTTCGTGTGATGGTATTTGTATTGAAGAAAATAAGGTGCTGTGCATGTTGGATTGCACATTGGATCATCACAGTGATGCAGTGCATTATTGGTAATGTTAAAAGAACTGATTACTTGAACATCATTGAACCCATAACTAATATGTTTTAAACGCTTGTAGGCGATTTTTTTAAATCTGGCTATTAAACTTTGTAAAGGTTCTTTTGTTCATAATCAGTATATTAACATTTTGTAAACTTGGACAAGAACGTGAGACAAATATATTTTCTTACTGAATCCATTTTTTATCATATAGAGATTTCCTGTAGTATGTTTTCATTAATTTATTTTATGTGGTGTATTAAAAAGTTCCCGGAATTTGAATTTTGCGCACGAATGGGTATGAATACATCGAAATACCGCTAGGTGTATACCCACACACCCTTCTTGAATCAGTGTGGAAAGCGGCGTCAAGTTGAGTGGTTGGGTTTGTTGTTGGTGAACGTATTATCATTGTTGTGTTTCTGTGAGTTCGCGGTGTTGCGATGGCTGACCTGAGAGAGTAGCACATCTGTATAAAATTTTGTTTTAAACTTTGGAAAACCATTGCAGAAACGCACCAAATGTTGGAGCAAGCTTTTGGTGACAACAGTTTAGGCCAGACACAAACTTATGACTGGTATAAGCGTTTCAAAAATACCCGAACATCAACTGATGACGATAGTTTGGGACGGCTGTCAACTGGCACCACGCCAGAAAATGTTGCGAAAGTTAGGGATCTGATTCTGCAAGATCGTAGACTGACCATCCAAGACTTCTGTAACACCTTGGGACTAAGTTATGGTACATGTCAACAAATTTTGTCAGAGGAGCTGAACATGAGGATTGTGGCAAAGTTTGTGCCACGACTGCTGCAAAATGAACAGAAGCAGCATTGCTTGGAAGTCTGCAGGGAACTTCAACAACAGCTTCAAGAGGATCCAAACTTTCTTTTGAAGGTTGTCACTGGTGATGAAAGTTGGGTTTATGGCTACAACCCTGAAAGTAAGCAGCAATCGTTGCAATGGAAGAGCCCTTCTTCACCTTGGCCAAAAGAAGCTTGACAAGTCAAGAGCAACATTAAGTCCATGTTGATTTCTTTTTTTTTTTTTCCCCCGTTATTTATTAACGGGATTGTTTATATGGAGTTCGTCACTCCTGGTCAGACAATCATTAAAGAGTTCTATCGCAATGTTCTAAGGCATTTGAGGGAGGACATGAGGAGAAAACATCCAGAAAAGTGGCACACAAACGACTGGGTACTCCACCATGACAACACATGAGCATGTATGGCTTACATTGTGCAGGAATTTTTGGCTTAACACGTTGCGGACCGGTTGTTTAAATATTTAAATCACCCTGGGGACCGGGGTTTTTAAGCCTAGCATCCTAACTTGTGCACTGTTCACTTTAAAAATTAATATAAAATCTCCTAATTAATTTTATGAACTAAAATTTTTGGAGAACACTTGCCAGAGCTCCTAGAAGTGCGTGCACATGTGATATCTCTGGAAACATTCCCCTTTGTGAAGAGGCATCACGCAGAAGTTGCAGATGTATGCAGTCCTACTCTTCTTCTTGTGGACTGTGCGCACACGGCACTGCCTAGAAGGGTACTTCTTCTTGCAATGTTCACTCTTCACAATTCTCACGAGGGTATGTTTTCGCATATCACTGAGAGTCGTCCAGGGGGGTCCACATGAGGCCTCCGGCGGGTGCGAACAGATGGCCCCGACTGCACTACGTCTGTGTCTGACGCAGGTACTGCTGCCACCGTGAGGTCAGTAGCCCAAGCTTTTGCCAAGTTCAACAGAAATGCTTTTTATTTCAAAGTAGAATTCCTGTTCACGTTTTTGAAAACTGAAAATGAATTGAAAAGTGCACAGTTTATAAGCCACAGTGCAACTTTCTTCGTCCATTTTACTGTTTTCCTATGAAGGGAATAATAGGCCAAGTACTGGTTGACCCTATCAACTCCCTTCATGAACATATTATACTCAGAAATACAAAGAGGCTTCTTCACTTGCCCGTCCCGTCTCTGAACATCAACCATACTCGAATTGTGAATAGTGGAAACCATATTCACAACGTGAGTATCCCTCCAGGACTGAAGAAGAATGTCCCCCTTCCTCCTGAATGTGGTGTCACCACGTTTCAGGCATTTACATTCCTCTTTCAGATCTGAAGGAAGGCCTCTGTTCACCCTAATTGTACCACAAATACGTACTTTCCTTGAAAGTAGGTATTCTGCAGTTGCCACACTGTTGTAATAATTATCTTGATAAACGTGATAATTTTGATCCAGATAGGGACCCAAAACAGAGATGTTGAGGGTCCCACTTCTAGACAATCGGCTCACAGATGGTGGTAAGTTTGTCTGCCTTATATGCCAACCGCGCTTTACTCCCCAGGAAAATTATTTAATTAATTCCTGGTACTCATATCTGTTAGAGGTTGAGTGAACCCCAGGGCCTAGTGCGGTTGGAAGGATTAGGTCAACTGGAAAAAATCCAATGACCTCATCGGGACTTGAACCCGTGACCTTCCGGCTTGTAGCATAGCCCTCAACCACTTCATTTACTAATTTGTTGCTATGTATTTAGTATCTACTAATTATACATAGGAGACATGATTTCAGAACTGAAGAAGGATAGTTACACAAATTTAATTTGTTTCATTCTGGTCCATCACACTAACAATAGTATGAAAAAGCTAAATATTTCCGTCCAGTGTGACTGTTTAAGGTTTTTTTTTTCACTTCAGTTATTCATGCATGAATAATTGAAATAAAAAAAAATCTTAAACAGTCACACTGGACAGAAATATTTAGCTTTTTCATAATAGTTACTTGAAGTTACAGAGTTGCAGTAGAGTAAATGGTATGATTAAAAGAGATGTTGAAACATGGGCTGAAAGTGATATAAAATTAATTTATTATAATATCATATGAAGAGCAACACTTGATTATAGTAATGAAATTTGGTTTTTAAGCCAAAATGAATCTAAAAAAATTGAGGCAGTGTACCTGCAATCTTTAGGAATACTACAAGACCACAGTAGATTAGATCACCAATGAAATTTTGACATCAGAGAAAGATGGAAATTTACAAGTATGGGTCAGATCATGTGAGATTTATGGTGGACAAAGTGGTACTAGGAGATTTTCTCCAAGTACTACAGTTTCCCCTGACAGTTCATATTTCAGTAACTGCTCCATATTCATTAATGATCCTATCATTGATGCTATGCAGTCTTGAAATTGTCAGCACCATTAAATAAAAAATACAGATATAATTGAAGAGATAGAAGGATAACTAAGAAAACTGGAAAAATAATTTGGAAAAAATGGAAAAGATCATCACCCACTGTTGGCTTTCTGTTATTGTCCAAGGGGACAAAGAAACTTTGAATGACAAAAATGATAGTGGAGAAACGGAAACCATCTATGGATTCATATGAACAGGCCTTGATGATGATGATATTTATTTAAAGCTTCTGGTTATTGCTTTTTCTTCCAGCCTACCAAGTAAGGGTGATGGAATTGTAATATTATCACTTATCTGTTATACAGGGTGTTACAGGTTGTGGTCGCCTTTTATTTGAAGTCATGCGTGGTGTGTCAGGCCAGTTCCACAGCTGTGCCGACATCATGTTACCTGTTGTCTTTGAGATGTTAGCAGATGAATCAGTATCACAAAATCTCCTCTTTGAAGTACTAACTTATATGGTGGAAGCAATGGTGAAATTCATTCAACCGAAGAAAGGTGGACCTTTCTGGACTTCAGCCTTTGTATGTTAAATTGAACTCTTCAGAGTAATATATGTTGAAGATTTATTTGGCAGTTGCATCAGTGCTGAAGTTAAATATGTTTTCTCTTATTCAGAAAACTGTCACGTCATTTGTATCATCACCAGAGAATGTCATGGACAGGCATGAGCCTATCTGTCTGATACTGAAACTTGTACTGCAAGCTGTTAGCTACAGGAATGCAGTCTTTGTATCAGATCCAGTAGTAATAGCACAACAAATCATTGAGCTACTGAAGCTGGAAGCATTACCTGAGGATATTCTTTTAGTAGCTTCAGAAATAGGTGCAGCTTTGTTGATGTCACCAATAGTAAGTCTGCCACAGGAGTATGTGAGTCGCATCATATTTAAGGTAAGATAATTATGTGTAACCTTGATTGTCAAATATTATCTTCAGTAATATTGAGGATTGGACTCTTTGAAAGGCCCTAGCAAAGGGAGGTTGCGCATTGGACCCAGTAATGGTCACAGTGCTTGGGGAGGGGGACTGGAAGTTGTCTTTTCGCTATAGTCAGTACAGAATACAGAACTTCAGTAATAAATCTGTACTGAATGGATAAAATAAAGTGTATGAAATTATAATGTAAGTCCTCTCACTAGAGATATGTGCATGTACAATGCAGTCATCCTAGGAGCCAGGATAGCGTAGTCAGTATAGCAACTGTCTACAGACTGGATGACTTAGGGATCAGAATGCAAGTCCCATTAGGATCAAGAATTATCTCTTCTCCAAGTCATTCAGACAGGCACTGGGGCCCACCCAGCCTCCCATCTGATGGCTATGGGGGGCTCTTCTGCCAGAGGTAAAGTGGCCGGGGTGTGAAGCTGACCATTCACCTCCATCTAGTGCCAAGGTCAAAAAAATATGGATCTATACATTCATTCCCCCATATGCTTTTGTGGCATAGTGCATAATTAGTTAAACACAGGAACAACTTTACTTTTGCCTTTACAGTGCAGTTATCATAGAGGTTCCAGTAAGTCATTTATCTCAGGCAAAAGTGTTTTGATGTACTTTCCATTTAGTGGCACTCTGGAGGTTGGTTCTGTGACAGTTAAACTGACAAGCATTTATCCTAACAAAGCGCAAGAAAAGCTTGCTCAGAGTATAGAAGATTCTAGAAGTATTTTCTGTTGTATGCACATGCATGCCAGCTTCATAATAAGTTTATGTGTATGCATTGAAGTTCTTTTTTGGAAACAGAGTAAACTTTAAGAACCCCAGTCTCCTGTGTAAGACATCTCTTTCATCCTGTTTCTCTTCATTTGTACAGGAGAGAAGGGAAGCTTCACTCTCTGTAACAATTAATTTGGTGTTAGGAACATTCGTATGACAGCACCAAATTTAAATTTCCGAGTTTCATGTGTAATCTATACCTGAGTAAGAACTTAAGTGCATGATTATGAACTTTTTATGAAGATGTCAGGAATGCATGCATAACGGTTGGTTGCTGGCTTCTCACTGTGATAATGTGAACTAAATTCAAGGTCATGTCATATGTGACTTGTGGTAGACAAAGTGGGATTGGGTTGGGTATTTTCCAAGTACTTTTGTTTCCCCTGCCAACTCCCATTCCACCAATTGCTCCATATTTGTTAATCAAATTGTCATCAATGCTATATAGTCTCAATACTGACAGTGTTGTTAAATAACCAACCAAAAGAGAAAAAAATAAAGGAAAATGTGGTTCGTCAGACTTTTCCACCTGATTGTCTCAGTGATTTATAAGAAGTTCTGAGGTGATATGCGGTACTTCAGCACGTGTTCAGTACGGGTACTCTGCTTGCAGCGAGTTGCAATGGATCATTCAAGGCATAAATGCTACTTAAGTTTTTTTTTAAATCTATGTTTCAGGTTTTAGCTGTACCATACACTGGTGTCTTTCTGATGTTTGTCCAGAGAGTGTTGACTTACCCAGCTTTTGAACTCTTAGTACTCCCTCAGCTCATGCACCACTGTCAGAGTGTGTCCTTGTGTGACAATGCTGTGGGGGTTGCAGGAATTGGTCAGGACTTCTTGAACTTGCTCACACGTGTGATACTATGTAAGGCTCCTTTATGCAAAACAGGAATGGATTTGAAAAGCTGGCGCCGGTATCCTCTTAATTTCATGGATACGTTCAGGTAATGACAAAACTTTTCACTACTATGGAAAGAATTTAAGCCCTTCGAACATCTTAGAAGTATAAGCTCAGAAATTTTTATCAAATGAATTTCAACCGAGGAGAAAACTATTTGAACAGGTGTTTATAGTTTTAATATGCAGAGTTACCAGAAAGAAGACAGTAGTAGTTTTATATGGCTGTATTTATTGACATATTGCTCGTACAGTACTGGCACTCATATCACAACATTAATAAAGTACAAGAGTGTTATATTTTAGCGTCCTGTTGCACTGATTCAAGTCCATGATTTATTTCACCGTCTTCTAGTGCATACACTTATTTACTTCACTCTCACTCGCACTACATGTTTCGGCACAAAAGTGCCATCCTCAGGTGCGTATTTGCTTAACGTTAAACTAGTTCATTACATGCCTTGTCGTCTTCATATTAAAATAATTAAAANATATTTTAATATTTAATTTTTAACATTTATCAATATATATGATAAATATATATTTTAATTATTTTAATATGAAGACGACAAGGCATGTAATGAACTAGTTTAACGTTAAGCAAATAAGCACCTGAGGATGGCACTTTTGTGCCGAAACATGTAGTGCGAGTGAGAGTGAAGTAAATAAGTGTATGCACTAGAAGACGGTGAAATAAATCAAAGTACAAGAGACTGTACATGTAAAAACATCATGTCATATGATAAGTGAAGATAGATGGGGTTTGGATTGGTAATTTGATTTATAGGACTCATAAACAACTGAGGACTATACTTTACAGATCATTGTCACACACATACTAGTGTTCTCAGTCATGTGCTGCTTCTTAGTGACTTCTGACAGCAGATGTTCCCTTCCTGTGGGTTCCCAAACTGTCCCCAGCTTCTCACTTTTCATAACTCTCAACTGACTACCTGCAGACTTTGTCTTGACTCCATCATAATGGCAGCTGGTCCTCGTTACATAGCCTTGGAATGGACTGCACAGAAAACACCGCTTCCAACACCTCTTCTGCTGTTGCATGCATGTCTACTATGGCCATCATATGACAGCTATTGAACCATTGCCTAGAAATGGGTGTGTTTGCAAAGCCATTCCTTAGCAACAGCCAGCTCTGCTGGCATTACAATTTTGGCTTTCAGTGGACATGCCACATTATTGAGTATGTGATTCATGTGCTTTGAATACCATTTCTATAATTGCAGCCAGTTTTTCATTAATGATACTTCCCATGGCAGCTATACTTACTTCTCCCTTCACTTCCTCAACCTACTAGGATGTATCACTTACTTACTCATGGAGCTGAGCCCTTCTGGAGGAGCCGCCAATTCTGCAGCTACTCAAGAATTTCCCAGCATTTTATGGAACCCGAAGGTTCATTACCATGTTCACAAGAGCCCTCCACTGGTCCCTATCCTGAGCCAGATCTATCCAATCTATACCATCCCATCCTATCTCTCTAAGATTCATTCTAATATTGTCCACCCACCTATGGCTTGGTCTTCTCTGTGGTCTGTTTCCTTCTGGCTTTCCCACCAATAACCTATACACATTCTTTGTCTCCCCCATTCGTGCTACATGACCTGCCCACCTCATCCTCCTTGACTTGATCATTCTAATTATACTTGGAGAAGAGAACAAGTTATGAAGCTCCTCATTGTGCAGTTTTCTCCAACCTCCTGTCACTTCATCTCTCTTCAGTCCAAATATTCTCCTCAACACCCTGTTCTCAAACACCCTCAGTCTATGTTCCTCCCTTAATGTCAGAGACCAAGTTTCACACCCATTCAGAACCACAGGCAAAATTATAGTTTTGTATATTCTAATTTTTATGTTTTTGGACAACAAACGAGAAGACAAAAGGTTCTGGACTGAATGGTAGCAAGCATTACCCGAGTTGAATCTCCTCTTAATTTCCTACTGAATCAGGTTTCGATCTGTTATCCTTGTTCCCAAATATCTGAACTGTGCCACATTTTCAAAACATCTGTTTCCTATCTTTATGTCATGATTTTGCCCTGCATTTTGGTGACGAGACAGTAACATATACTTAGTTTTCTCTGTGTTTACTTCTAGACCAACCTCTTTACTTGCGTCAATTAAAGTTTGTGTGTTTTTCTATATGGTATCTACATTATCACCCAGTAGATTCACATCATCGGCATAGACCAACAGCTGATGTGTCCCATTTAGTTTCAGTCCCACCTGGTTTCCCTGGACCTTCCTAATTGCATATTCTAAGGCAAAGTTGAAAAGGAGTGGCGATAAAGCATCTCCTTGTTTTAGACCATTCTGGATAGGAAATTTATCAGACAAATGTTCACCTGCACGGACTTTACTATACGTTTTTTGAACTCATTTTAATCCACCTAACTAGTTTCATGGGTATTCCAAACTCTAGTAGAATATTGTACAATACTTCCCTCCTAACTGAATCATAGGCTTTCTTGAAGTCTATGAATAGCTGATGTACTGTCTCATCATACTCCCATTTTTTCTCCAATATCTGACGAATGCAAAAGATCTGGCCTGTAGTTGATCTGTTACGTCGAAACCCACACTGATGATTCCTCATAATTTCATATATATAATGGACTTAACCTTGAAAGAAGAATATTGGACAAAATTTTATATGAAGTTGATAGCAGTGATATCCCCCGTTAATTACTACAGTCAGTTTTATCACCCTCCTTGTGAACTGGTACAATAATAAGACTCCTTCCACTGATCAGGCAATTCTTCCTTATGCCAAATAGAAGTAATTAGATTGTGGGTCTTAGAACGTAATATTTCACCTCCTGCTTGAATAAGTTCTGCCAGAATTTGATCACTGCCTTGCCATTTATACCATTTCAATTTTTTAATAGAACTTTCAACCTCAAACGGGCTAGGATCAGGTATTAACGGTTCAGCTGTATGGATTTCTGTCTGCCTAACAGCACTGACCCTATGTACATTCAATAACTGTGAGAAGTAGTTCCTCCACCCATTCAAAATGTTGTGGGAATCTGCCAGCAGATCACCATTCTCATCCTTCACTAAGTTACTGCTAGGCTGGTAACCCCTCTTAAAGTTATTTATTCCTCTGTACAGGTCTCTAATGTTCTTGTTCTTACTGTTCATT
>NW_019729208.1:1224830-1242643 GCF_002891405.2 Cryptotermes secundus | reverse complement strand
AGGGGTTAGGGAAAGACTGGCAGTGAGCAAACAAACAACACACAGAGTTCATATGGAGAGGTTCAGTCTCAAGAAATTAAATGAGGTAGAGGGTAAAGAGCAGTATTGTGTTGAAATCCCAAATAGGTTCACGGCTTTGGAAAACGTGGAAACTGAGGTGGATGTTAATAAAAGATGTATTACTAACTGATAATATACTCCAAATTTTTTTGTGCTCTTTGACACCAAATTTATTAATTCAGGTGTAATGAATATGGCACTACTTCGCTGACAAGTGGCAGTTGCCTGGTCAGTATAGTTTGCTTGCGACTAAAGCCTCGGAGTTCTGTTTTTTTGTATAATGAACATCTCTATTTTCATGACCCTGTACAAAGTGAAGTAAAGAAATTAAAAGATATTTTGTTACCATATTTTCTCAAATGTCCCGCACACTTTTTTTTCTAAAGACAATGTGATAAAAAGCTGGGGTGTGTGACTTATTCATGAGGAGGTTGACAGTGGTGGGAAGTTGCATACATAACAAATTTGGTAACAGTGCATGGTTTATTTGTGACTAGGTTGGTTTCTTATGTGGTTGGCAGTATTACTTTTTCCAAGTGTCATCTTAACATTCACAATTTGTTTGTTCAGCCTGCTTTTCTTTGTTTGGGCTGTTTTACTTTCTTAAATTAATATGAAACTTTGTTGAGGCCTTTTTACAGTGTAATGCATGACATTTATATTTGCAATTTGTTTCATGGCTATAACTAATGAACAATTGCATCTTGGAATATAAAATGTAGTATGGACCTAGATCGAGAGCAGACTTATAAATTTATGTGCTCAGCATGGGTTAGTATGTTAAGAATTTTAGAACTCTGTGCTTCGTATAAGTCAAATGGTGGGAGAGTGTAGTAATAGAAGACATTGTGCACATGAACATATGTATGGTAGAGGCAAAATAATATTGGAAGAGTACTGTCTTCTGGGATGTGACACCGTGTAGTGTGGTAGAAGTTTACTGACATTTTGGAAGGACATATTAGCTCCTTTTTCAATGTTTAAAAGTAAGCCAAGCCCTTAACCAGCAAGAAGCAGGCAGCAAATTTTTGTCCCTGAAGATGGGGGCAGTACATTCTTTCGAAGTGTTGGTGATCTTCTATTGTACTGTATAGTGTCACATTCCAGAAGATAGTACATTTTGTAGTCACCACTGTGAGAATTTCAAATCCAACAAAATTATTACTTGTATTTATTTTTAGGAAGGAAACTAATGAGAAGAACATCACTGTGCCAAGCCAGTTTCTTGATGTGCTGTGTGTGAATGATATTAATGAATTGTTAAAGAATGTGGAAGATTTCTTTTGTGTCACAATTTGCCTTCCACACATGAAACAGTTCAATCAAGATCTAGCCATAAAACACTTGAAACATGTCTTGTTGTTATTGTGTTCTTCTTTGGAACGAACTATGGATGATGTTGAAAGTATACATGAACGTGACTTGGACTTGTCTAAAAGTACACAACTTAAGAGGAAGTGTAATCAGAGTGAAGGTATTTTGAGTGAAGAAAGAATAAGAGTTCTTCTCCTTCTGCTGCCAACTGTTTTGGAAACTCTTATTCACTTGACTGACAGCAAAACCCTGAAGGAGGCATGCAGCTTAGATATGCTTGTGAGTTCTATACTGCCATATGCTTGTGATCATGCAAACCTTGATGCATTAAGGGCACTGGATTTGTATTTAACTGCCTGTAAGCCAAAGGAAGAAGAAGATGCTTATAGTTTGCAGTTATTTGGGAGATTGTATTCGAAATTGTTACGGAACCTGTCTTCACCTTTTCATAAGGTAAGATCAAACTTGCCAAGCCCATTAGTAGTTATTTGCTTCCTTGTATTTGTTTGTGACAGTTGAATTACTGCTATATATATATATGTAATAAACTTGTTATTTTTCAAATGAATTGTGATATCAGTTACAGTATATCTTAACAGTAGGTGTTCACCCATGTGGTGGCAGGGTCAAATGCCTCTACCATGATCCTGCAAGTCGTAGGAGGCGACAAAAAGGGAAGTCTCAAATTTGAGACAGTCATATATGGTCTCGAGTACCAAGGAACTCAGACCCGAGAAAGACTGCGCTGGCAAGGACCAGCAGCATATACAAAAGACAGACCCATCCTCTCGTCAGAGAGGGTGCCCACAAAAAACAAGACCATAACTGTCAAACAGTAAAGAATATCTGGTCATGAGCCCCAGGAGGGTGCTCGACACCAAGACTTAACTGACTGAGTGGCCGTCAGTCGCAGTATGACTTTGACTTTGACTCTGACAGTAGATGTTCTACAAACTTTAGGCTTCTGAAGGATATCTTGTATGGAACCTCATTGTTCATTTTCATGTTCACAATACCATGCAATTGGATCCTATCCTAAGCCAAATGAATCCAGTTGAAAATTTGAGACCGTTTCTTCAAGATACATTTTAATATTATGCACCAATCCATGTCTTTGGCTCTTCAGTGGTCTGTTTCTTTCATGTATTCTGACTAAAATTTTGTATTCTTTTCTTATGTCACTCATGCATACTACATACCTTACCACCATTTGCTCCCTTGATTTTAAGTGCTTAAATGTAAATTATAAAGCCTCTCATTATAAATTTTTGCCACCCTTCTGATTCTTACTCTGGCATAAGTCCAGATGTTCTTATTCACTCTCAGTCTGTGTTCTTTCATTGGGGTAAGAAACCAGGGAGCATGTCCATTGAACACAATGGATGAAATTCAGTTTTTTGTATTGTAATGTTTGCATTTTTAGGTAGGAGATAGAAGAATGAATCCGTATAGAACTGAACGGTAGCAAGCATTCCGTGTGTTTAATGTAACCTTAATTGATTTGTAAACATAATTTTGATTTGTTGTCATTGTTCCCAAATATTTGGTCTTTGCCAAATTTCACTGGATTTATTATTTATATTTATGTTCTGATATTTCCCTGCATTATTAATTTCCACAATAATGGACCATTAACTAACTAACTCACTAACTCCATGGACCTGAGCCCTTCTTGCGAAGCTGCCAGTCACTCAGCTACTCAAGAGCTTCCCAACATTTTATGGAACATGAAAGTTCATTATCATGTTCACAAGAGCCCTCCACTGGTGTCTGTCCTGAGTCAGATGAGCCCAGTCCGTACCACACTACCCCAGCTTACATATCTAATATATAAGTAGACCATTAAGTATGCAATTCTGAATGTAATCTAAATTTACAGGTATAACATTTTCAAGACATTTGTGCCAGGTCAATAGACAGTCATTTTGTTTTCTGCGTACAGATTCGGCTGTTGACTTTACATATTTTCTCCTTATTTGAGCAACCACATGACTCAGATGGATCAGAGAGAACCATTCACTGGCCAGTCTTCAGTCTATGCATGTCTGCAGAACTAGTTCCACCCATGGTACATGAATACAGAAAGAAACTGCAACATCTTGAAGGTTTAGAATTCACAGCAGTTTCTATGTATTTGTCAAAGTACCCAGAGTACAGTAAGGTGAGTGTCCATTTTAATGTAAGGGTGGGGGATAGTAAAGCAAGTGTCTTTTCGGTTAAGGTTACAGTCTTCAGGGATGTGATGGCCTGTAGTCTGGTAAAATGGTGCCACACTACATCCTAGAAGGCAAGAATGTAAGAACTTCATATCCCACATAGTGTCAGTATAATTTGTTTAAAATCATCTTTGAGGTTATATCATACCTTGAGGCAACCTTACAGAAGAGAAGTCCTGTGTGTTAAGGAGATTCCTGATACAGTCATTCTAATTCTCATCGTACATTGAAAATAGAATCTAGTAACTTTCTAATGATGACACAATGATCTTTGTCAATATTTGATCACTGAAAAGTCATTCAGCATGTTAATGATCAGAAGTGTGACCCATGATCCATAGGACCTCTTAAAGATGATTGTTTTGTTGAAGGTTCCACTCTATTTCCTGCTTGGAAACTTGTATATAAACTTCCAACTCCTGTGGGAACCAACAAGCAAACTCATTGCTTCATATGCACAAGGAATGAATATAACTGATTTCTGGGAAGTGTTTAGAGAGAAACTGCATTTGGCTAAACAACAGATAACAGGTTTTAGACCAGAATCAACATCCTTCATCCCATTAAATCGTGAGTATCTTAATGTATGAATCTTGACTTGGTTACATGTAGTTATAAAACATATTGATGCAGAACTTTGTGAATGTATATAAGATTTGAAGCTGTCATGGTGACTGTACTAACCTCCAATTAAGAGAAAGTGAGGCAGTTAACAAGGCCTGCACATATGTACTGTAAAAGGTAAAAGTAAAGCTATCCCTGTAACAGGCCATGGATGCCCCCAGGGTTGTGAGCCATCAAGGCTCCCACTTTTTTCTAGACGGTTGACTTACAGATGGCAGTGAGGTCAGCCTAATGCATCAGCCACCCTTCAACCCCTAGGAAGATTCCTGATACTGATTCCTTTTAGAGGTTTAGTTGACCCCCAAGGCCATAGTGCAGCTGGAAGGATTATGTCAAATGAAAAATTCATTTACCTCCTAAGGAATGAAACCCACGATCTTCCAGGTTGTAGCATAATACCTGAACCAACTTTGCAACCACATGACCCCACACATTTGTACTGTGCAAACTGTAAACATCAGCATAGTTTTCAGACCATTCTTACCATTGCTGATGGAAAACTGAAATTCATTGTGTCCCTAAATGACTGGTCAAGTGGTCAGGGTCAGCTGGTTCCACCTGTCACCTATCTCAGTTTCTTTTTGTTGGAAGGCAGTACGTGGTGAAGTTTTCTTGAGAGACAGGTGTGTGGAAATGGAGTTAATGTCAGACATTTTGGGGAATGTAAAATCTTAAGCTGTCATCATGAGTAAAGTTAATGAATTTTCTTGGGCTATAAGCATAAGAAGACTTTATTCATTATTATTAATAATATTGTTAATTGCTTGAGAAAATTTCATTTCATGAATGTGCTGAAGTGTCTCTTAAAAACTACTCTTATTTGGTTTATGCTGCATATGTGACTTTCATACATGGTGTGAAGTTTATGCATAAGGACAGTGTTACTTCACCAGCCTTTGCCTCTCAGAAAGCCTGTGAAAACCATTTGTAACATACAAAGAATAATTTCAATTAATAAAATTAGTAAAAGAGGCACTGTGTGTAATATTAAGTAGTGCGTATTTCTGCTCTTGTAGTAAATAAGGGCATTTGCTTTGTTATGATTTTATTGTTTATTTTCTTTTAGGTGATTTCCTATTAGATTTTTTTTCAAAACATAATCAGTTTGATGACAAACCAGATTATAATAATTACCGTCTGTTGCTCTGGAAAACAATGACAGAATTCCCTGAAGTCTGTGAGACTAAAAACAGAGATATATCTCCATTATTTCTCACATTCTTGGAGTAAGTATTGCCTGCTGTATATAAATAGATCCCAGAAATTCATGAGATCAAGATAAGGAACATCTTTGAACTGTCACTTTTCTGGGGTAAGATTGTTTCAGGGATTTCATTTCATTTCATTTCAAGAACATTCCACATAAGTTTCCTATGCTGAAAGTTTATTATTCTTCACAGAGATTGAGTTTTGTTTTAATAATTTGAACCTTTATGTTATTCATTAAATTAATCATAATTCAGTATTTAACCCTTTGTGTTCCAGTTTCTTTTTACCTCATGTCCATATCACCATTATGTTCCTTTCTAGTCAATAATAATTTCCTAAAAACAATTAGTCTGAGTGTGGTGTAGAAAATACGGAATGCCAGACTGAACCTAATACAGGACATCAGCGACTAGGTTTGGATTAGTGGGTTATTTAGCAGTGCTGTCAGTATCTGGACTAACATACCAGCGCATGGTAAGATGATTAATTGACCGCACCATAGCTCAAGTGGTTAGTCACTGGCTTCCCACCATAGCGGCCCAGGTTCAATCCTGGTTCTGGTCAAGGGGGATTTGTGGTGGACAAAGTGCCGCTGGGGCGGGTTATCTCCGAGGACTTCGGTTTCCCCTGCCAATCTTCATTCCACCAAATTCTCCATCATCATAATCACCCAGGGCAGCCTACACTAGGCCAGTCAGTGGCCGCCATGCCGAGTGGACCCAGCTGGACACCCCCCCACTAAGCGAACTTAAAAAAAAAAAGACAATTAATGATGAAGTGGAAGAAATTTGGAAGGAAGCAGCCATGACCTAATTGAGATACTATTCTGGAATTTGGCTGGGGGAAACGACTGTAAACCTTAATCAGGATAACCAGTATCCCACGGGATTTTAACCAAGTACCTTCTGAATAGGAGTATATCATTACTGCTAGATCATCCTGCTTGGTACCACAACTGAGAAAAGTAAAAAGTTTCACAAAGTCATGTTATGTCCACAGCAGCAGGCTTGAATCTGGATTGTGACCTCAGACAGTTCATGAGATTGTCATGTTGTTTTCCCTCTATGTGTGAATGTCATTCATTCCATCTCAGTCACCACTGTCACTTCCAATACAGTGCCAGAATATAACTAACTAACTTCATGGAGCTGAGCCCTTCTTGAGAAGTTGTCAGTTGTGCAGCAACTGGAGAAACTCAAGAACTTCCCAGCATTTTATGGAACCCAAAGTTCCATCACCATGTTCACAAGAGCCCTCCTCTGGTTCCTGTCCTGAGCTAGATCAGTCCAGTCCATACCATCCTGTACTGTCTCTCTAAGATCCATTTTAATATTATCCACCCACCTACATCTTGGTCTTCCTAGTAGTCACTTCTGACTTACCCACCAATATCCTACATGCATTCCTCTTCTCCCTTCATTTGTGCTACATGCCCTGCCCATCTCATTTTCCTTGACTGGCTCTTTCTTATTATATTTGGAGAAGAGTACATGTTATGAAGCTCTTATTGTGCAGTTTTCTCCAACCTTCTGTCACTTCATCTAACATTCTTTATCATATACTCTTATGCATTACCTTCAACATTTTCATTAACACAAAGAAAAAATACTATAAAACTTTTTTCTTGATATGATTTGAAGGCAGTGAACCCTAGCAGTTTGTATTGATGATTTATGGGCAAACATCCTGTTGTGAAATAATTGGCCTTGAAATTGAAATCAAACGTTAAACTTAATTTGCTGTGGGATCCATGAAGATCTATTATTATTGTTGTATTTCACGGAGAAAAAGTTCGCGACATGAATTTAAGAGAAATGGCTACATATTTTAGTTTCATTGGGACTGGAGACAATAGTCTGCATATAGGATTAAAGAAAGTTTGATGTAAAAATGAAAAGATACTGTAGATGTTATTGCAAATAATGAAATAACAGTTCTTTACTTTTGACTGAATGTACTGGTATTTTACTAGTTCAGTCTTGCAGTTTAAGTCTGTTGTTTTACCTTTTAAGGGAGGAATACTTCAAATCAAATGCAGAAGTTGCAAATTCATGGAGTATAAAGATCAGGAGTCCTGTGGAGGAGAAAAAAGTTAATGACACAGAACTTATGGAGGCTGACGAGATAATGGAAGATGCAGAATTGACAACCATAAGTAAAGAACTTGTGAAAGTTCCAAAATCATCACAGACCAATGCAAAGGAAATGTTAAAGTAAGACGTTCATACTTAACTGACCACATACTTTTTCACACTAAAATGAGTATACAGTGTATACAGTTTATAGTTTAACTTCTGATGAAGCATTTCTGCCTAGAGTTGTAAAGGTCTGAATTTACTTCAGACCTGCTGTAAAATGAGCTGATTACAGTTGCCATGTGGTCTAAGGCATGAAATGTCTTCACATGCTCACTTGCACACTCGAATCATGGGTTTGAATCCCACTCAAGGCATGTGTGTTTGCGTTTATTCTGTGTTTATATTGTCCTGTGTAGGTAGCGGCCTTGTGATGGGCTGATCACCCATCCAAGGACTCCTACCAACTGTCTAATATTAAACTGAAGTAAAACAAAGCATTTTGTGGATGCCCTGTGCTCCAAGTGTGAGCAACAGGAACAAAGATGGACTCTAAAGTGATAGTACTACCTTCTCAGATGTAATGCCATGCACTGCTCTATAAAGTAAAGGTAAAGTTATATCTGTGCTTAAGCACCATGCGATGAAGATGTATGCGGAGGAAAGGTATAGCTCCACCATTAACATCAGCACTGGATGGAGATATGTGGTCAGCCTGGTGTCTTTCCCCCCAGGTAAAGGGCTCCTATACCCATCATGTAGGAGGCTGAATGGGACCCCGAGCTGTTATCAGTGCTGTTGCCCCTGTGAGGAATTGAACCCCAATTTCTTGGTCACCCAACCCTTAGCCTAGTTCCTGCACTAAGTTACCCCAGCTGTTGCTGTAGATAACTTACTGAAGCATTCCTAGTAAGAATGCTAAGATTTTGAATTGCTTCAGAATTTCTGTAAAATGAGAGTACTGGGATATGATGACATGCAGTCAGACTTCTCTGGCATTTTGGGGGAAAATGTTGCCCTCCCATCTTAAGGGTTGAACAGTAAGCGAAGCAAATAACCAATAAGAAGCAAATATCTGCATCCATATATGCATACAGACAGGCATAACGTGCGCTATGTGCGTTCATTTTTTGTAGTTCATGAAAAGAACACATGAATATGTTTTTGAAGAGCCAGATTCTCGTTATATTTTGTTGTTGCTTGCAGTTGTCATGTAAGTGTAAATATATAACAAATTTGTGAAACATACTAAGTGTTCTTTATTGTTACAGGACTTTACTTGCACATATGAGTGTCTTTAGTAAAATGAAGAATCCACGTTCCATGTATCGAGAACCGGATTTGAATAAAATGTACCTTGACTTATTAACACATAGGAATCCTGATGTTCAGAAGATGGCCCTTGATTGCCTGATGTCATACAAGCATAAATTTTTGGTACCCTATCGGTAAGGTTCTTTTATACATTTCTGTTATTTTTTCATTATACTGTATCTTACTTTGTAGGACTTGAGGTTCTCACAGTAGTGGTTATAAAGATCTCTGTCTTATGCCACATGGTTTGCTGAAAGTCAACCAGCATTTTGGAGGAACATATTAAGTCCATTTTCAGGCTTGAAGAAGAAGTCAGCATGAAGCAGATGAACTTGAAACAGACTACACAGTATTATATCCCAGAAGACATAACTCTTCCAATCCTACTTTGTTTGTAAGACACAAGAAACGTGAATATATTCTGTATCATTACTTTTATGTCACATTCATGAAATTCATGACTATTTCATATAGCTAGCTGCTCTGTTCTGGTGTGCGTTCACTTGAGCACATTGGTAGCACATTGACGCGTTCATTACCTTGCCCATTTAAAGACACCGTGTCCATAGTACTGTAGAGGAATAAGATATAAATATTCATGACAGCGGTATATTAATAGTGTTCGATTTTGTGGACATTATCCATCTTCATAATTTTTGTTTCAACTGACATTTTGGAGACTGGACTCTGTCTCTGTCCTCTGGTTAAAAGCCTACTCTGTGGGACCCAATTGATAGAACTAGTCCCTATCTCTGGACAGCAGAAGCAACACAGGATAAAATATATAAACCAAACAATAATGCCAAAAGTCATTGTCTTGTAAACATAAGCACCCTGTTTCTTACAGAGAACATATGTATGGTTTGATTGATGATAAAACTTTCAAGACTGAATTGACAGTGTTTCAAATTGACAAGGAAAGTGAATTAATTCAAACAGAACATCGTAGTGAACTCATGCCATTCATCATGAGGTAAGGATGTAACTTTTCTTTTTAACACAATTTTCTTGACTGTCAATAGTCTTTTATTTCTTTTGAAGGTTTGTATCTCCCACATGTGCTTTGTTTCTCCGTTTAGGATTTTGTACAGCAAGATGTTGGCAAGAACAAGTGTTAGATCAGGAGGGTCAGGACAGCTGCGACGCTCTCTAGTGTTACGATTCCTTGCTGGCTGTCATGAGAATGAAATGCTTCATTTTGTTGAGATGGCTTTCAAAATATATGCAAAATATTTGAATGGTATGTTATTGTATAACACATGTAATGTAGGAGAACGGTTGGTCCTATAATGTACAGGAACTGTGAAGAACAGAAGTTCTTATCAGTAAAATTTGTAATACCTCTTGACCATCTTTTCACTGAAAATGAAACTATAAATACTACGCATAACTTCAAGTTGTGGTAGTTCCTGGTTGTATTAGTCTTGACAGAGGATAAAACCAGTAGGAGGATTTTAATTTTTCTATTCATGCAGATAAATGTAAGTTATTCTGTTTCCTGTGGAGCCAAGATCATGCAGTTGGAAGGAGTCTTAAGATATATTTGAGATATTCAGCATTTCAGCTGATGCTTGTGCACTCTTTTTAATGCAAAGTTTTTTGTCCATTTTTATATGAGTTGTGAAAGTACATGTATTTAATTCTACCTGGTAAAATTCATCTTTTCAAATTTGGAAAGCAAGAAAAGGAAAGAGCACTTAACAGATTAAGTAACCAGGGACATAGCCATAGAAGATGGTACCAAAAATTATATAGTAAACTGTAACTGTACATCAGAGAAAGAAGGAAAGGTAAGTACATTAAGATTTTTGACTTTGTGGAGCAGGGTCCCTTTGCTTTTTGATTAAGAATGCCTGTTATGAAACTCTCAAAGTTCATTATTATATTTACAAGATATAGCCACTGGACTCTGACACGGGCCACTTCATGGCCTGATACACTTTTCCTTTTCTGTTTAAAATATTAAAAGTATGTATAATTTCATCTTGGTATAACTGAGCTATTACTTCAGTAAAAGAACCCTGTAATTTACTGCTTTATATACTGTGTTAGGAGGAGCAAAGTTTTAAGATCAGTTTAATATTATTCTCCCATCTGTTCCTATTTCTCATATAAGTGGTCTCTTTCCTTCAGGTTTTCATACTAGAATTTTGTATGCCTTTTGATCTCCTTGTTTTGATCACATTATTGACTGGTGAAGAATATGGATTATGAAGTTTATTTTTACGTAATTATCTCTAGTTCTTGTCACAATTCTCAGGTCACATATTCTCCTCAGCACTCTTATAGTCAGGTACCATCTTCTTAGGACTTTCGAAGAATTAATAAATTTCATGTTGAAGGAGTTCATGTCAAAATGCTGTTGTAACTTTGATCCTTTATACAAAGGTATAATTTTGCCTGTGGTTCTATATGGGTGTGAAACTTGGTCTCTCAGATTAAGGGAGGAACATAGACTGAGGGTGGTTGAGAATATTTGGACCAAAGAAAGATGAAGTGACAGGAGGTTGAAGAAAACTGCATAATGAGGAGCTTCATAACTTATACTCTTCTCCAAGTATAATTAGAATGATCAAGTCAAGGAGGATGAGGTGGGCAGGGCATGTAATACGAATAGGGGAGAAGAGGAATGCATATAGGATATTTGTGGGAAAGCTAGGAGGAAAGAGACCAAGGAATAGGTGGATGAACAATATTAAAATGGATCTTAGAGAGATAGGATGGGATGGTATGGATTGAATTGATCTGCATCAGAATAGGGATCAGTGGAGGGCTCTTGTGAACAAGGTAATGAACCTTCCGGTTCCATAAAATGCTGGGAAATTGAGTAGCTGCAGATATGGCGGCTCCTCAAGAAGTTCTCAGCTCCATAAGTAAGTAACTTTGGTTTTTTTAGTTGTTAACCTTTTGTTACTGTTGAACAATATGTGTAATAAGATTTCTGTTTCCCTTATTGATTTCAGTTTTATTTTTCATGATTCCACAGATGATCCTGTTGCTATGGTAGATACAATCCTTGACACTCTGGATCTTGAACACATAATTCCACCAAAACGCTTACAGAGCTCTCTGAACCTTCTAAGTGTTGTACTGGACAAATTTGGCCGTTTGATGGGGCAGAGGTTGCTGCCTTATCTACTGAAAATTTTGTTCTGTATTTCTGCCATTGTGCAAGGTGCACTTGCATGCAGAGACATGATACACCCTGGCTACCTCCCTATATTACTTACATTGCGAAATTCGTGCCAAGGAATAGCAGCACGTTTTTTTGAACATTATTATAATTATGCTTGGAGTGAAGTTGAAATGGATGTCATATTTCAAACGTTGGTGTGGCCATGGTTGGAAAAGCTGCCAGTGGAAGGAATACACAGCCCTACAGCATTACTGAAGCTCTTTCTGGTGTGGAGCAAACATCCCAGGTAAAAATAGGCTGGGATAATATTCTTACTGTATTTAAATTTTGCTGTGGTCTCAGATTCCTCCTGTAGTGTTCTGTAACTAATACATTTGTCTGACGTGTAGATCGATGGTATTACTTTTGTTTGCCTAATTGTGATTTTCTTTAAAAGAAGAAAGTTTGGTATTGCTAAAAATATTATGTGAGGCTTCAGGAAAATCTTTGCAGCATTGAAGATGAAGATCGTCATCTCAGATGTCTTAAGGTTTTTAACCATCATTTGTCAGAGGTGATATAGTCTGCACTTAAGACATTCTCTTTGCTTGTTGGCTGTAACATATTTCTCTCACATATTCCTTTTTTAGTATATTCCACATCTGCCTTTCATTTACATTGTTTTTACTTTAGTTCTTGTGCATAATCCTAGATGGCAGGAGATTGCTTGACTGATATAGAAAAAAAAAAGAAATTGAAATTTTGACTGATAAAAATGAAGAGGACTTAGGAATTCTGGTAGTGTTTTACAACATGGGAAAAATTAATATTTAAGTATTTACTTGAGAAGCATTACTTGCTCATTGAGTCAATATTGACATGTCAATATGGCTAGTGTTATTTTCTTTTGAATCAAAGTTAACATATCAAAATAAAAAAATCTGCATTACAGTAACGAATATTGTAGCAGAAGCTGTAAATACCACAAATAATAATTTCCATTTCAGATATTTTGTGCTTTTGGCAAAACATGCGAGAGGAAACAAGAATTTAACTCCGTTGCCATATATTATGAATCTTCTGCTGCGTGCACAAAGTCACCCATCAGTCACTACTTCTATCATGGAGTTAGTGGAGAGGTTATTGACGCTACAAGATCACCAAGAAGAAAGGAATGAAGGCGCTGAGGTGGCTCCAGATATACCAGTCACCCTAAAACTGCAAGTTGACTTACAGGCGATAACAAAACTCTCATGTAAATAATTCATTTTACACATACCCATTAGTTAGTTAGTTATTGGAGAGGGTGGGTTTCCCCATGCACTTAGACCTGTATTGGTCCATTGTGCTTCCCTCTATGATTTCTACCAGTCTATATCCTACCGGTACTGGTGCTTATCATCAGTCCTGCCCAGCCAGCGAGACTGGCTCTACTAGCTGAGAGGTATCTATAATGCCTCCCCCATCTACCAGAGGTATTAGAGGCTGCTGTTGGGCGGGAAATGTCCGTAATTTGGCTCAGTGACCTCCTTTGGAGATATGAGGTTCTTTTACATGCCGTAAAGCTACGACACGGGACCCACGGCTTAAAGTCCCTCCCGGAGGACTTGTTCCCTGAATTTTTCCGCCCTTAAAAATTTGACGACCTCCGCCGGGTTTTTGAACCCTCATACTACGAGTCATGAGGTGGGAACGTTACCTCTAGACTACGGAGGCTGCTGCACATACCCATTACTTTTACATTTTCCATATTCGTGTAATTTGTGTTTCCATAGAATGAGTCATTTTTACAGTTATGAGATTTTAGTCACTGTGAAGATTACTGACTTCTCTGCTGTGGGGGTGCGATTTCTGGTAGATGTTTGCAGATGTTTCAGAGGAGTGTGCCATCTCAGTCTATGGCAGAAGATAGAGGAAGTGCATTCCTCCCAAACATTGGCAAATGTAGGTATTGATTTTACAGTTCCGTTTACTCTGATATATTTCATACTTTAATTTTTTTTGTTGATGTGAAACTTCACCATCTTTGCTTGCTTAATTGTTCAAACTTACTCTCATCTGAGTTAAGATTTACTGTCATCTGGGATATCATTCCATGTTATCTGCTGTAAAGGTACCAGTGTTTCAGAGGAACTTGCTACTTTCATCTTCATACTAACTTTACCAGACAGTGTGGTATTACATCCAAGAATGCGGTAATCTTTGTATTCACTGTCAACCACATGCTCACCACTTAACTTGTGTTTTAATGTTTTCTTATAGTGCATGAGAATCTGAACTATGGCAGCTGTTTGCTTCTACCTCATATTTCTGCCATTCTGGAGAGGTTAGAACGCAAACTAGGATCAAAGAAACACAGGAGTTTGAGTCAACGGGACCTGATTGTTCTGTCAAGAGTGACAGAACTTGTTTGGGATGATTCAACAAGTGACACACTGCTACGCCTTCTGCTGCCACTGCTTGGAAAGAAGATGCATGCAGGAGAGGAGACAGTCTCTCACTTTATTACCACTCTTGATAACTTGTTCAAAAATGTTACACAACCAGAAAAACACCTTAGGTAAATGAATATGTCAGTTTTGTGGCTTGTATTAGGCTACATGAGGACTGACATACACAATCTTTGTAGAAACTATGAATGGCTCATATTGTCCTCCATTGAAGAGATAGCAAGTGTTCGGGCCTGCACCAGCCCTGATCACAGTCTGTTATTTTGAAAGGCTGTGGTATGCTTTTTATCAATCATGAGCTTGTCTCTCTTGAGTTACATAAATGCTCTACAGGTTTTGAGCAGTTATAAGGTCACTTAACAATTAGGAACATACTTTTGGAGTGCTCTTCTTCCTACCATGTAGTGTATTATCTGACTTCAATTTTTTAATAGATTGAAAATTTCTCCATTTTATAATTAAGTTTTGCATGTTTTCCAGGTCTTTGGCTCCATTATTTGGTGAAGTGAATGCTCCAGGGCCAAGAAAGCTTTTGAATCGTTTGCTGACAACAGTTGCTAAGCGTAGCAGTGAAGAGCGGAAGGAACACCTAGTTGCTAGTGCAGAGCTGATATCAAGGCTTAATGCTTTCAATCCCAAGTGGGTAGAGCAGCCAGATTTCAACGAGCGTCTCGAAGGATTTAATGAAGTCCACAAGATGCTAGAAAAGGGACAGATTGATTTAGATCTGGGAGTCATAATAATACATAACTGTTTTCATTTCATCAGGACTGTAAGTATTAGGATCAAAATGTAGTCTGAAACAGTACTTAAACTTGTTTGTTATACCTTATACAAGCAGAAGCCTAAATTTGTTATGAAAGTGCCCCTAAATTACTGTATGCTGTAGTTCAGAGGAAGGTGAAGCTGTCCCTGTGCTTAATTAATTAAGCACCACACCATGAATATGCGTGGGGGAGTGAAGGTATAGTTCCACAATTCTTGACCTCAGCACTAGATAGTGGTGAGTGCTGAGCTTCACACACCAGCTGCTTTACCTTCATGGAAAGGGCCCCTGATTCTCATTGGATAGGAGGCTGTGTGAGCCCCAGAGTGTGTCTGGACATGGTGGAGAAGAGAGAAATCTCTTTACCCTGCCAGGAATTGTACTCCGGCTGTCCAGCCCATAGCCCGTCGCTATACTGACTGAGGTATCCTAGCTCCCCTTACAGAATACTGGAAGAACTGGAATTGCTTCTTTCTTCTGAATGGTCATGCAAATTTTTTTTTTAATTAAAAAATGTGGGGCTCTGCAGATTTGAATGAAATTCACATAAGTTATGTAAAACATACCTAAGTATGCGTACACAGAGTTTTATTTAGTGATTCATTACACAGAAAATAGGAGCTGGGATAGTTGGTACAGCAACTAGCTACGGGCTGGACGACCAAGGGGTCGGAGTTCAAATCCTGGTGGGGTCATAATTTTTCTGTCTTCACTTTGTCCAAACAGGCTCTGGGTCCTGCCCAGCCTCATATCCAGTGGGTACCGAGGGCTCTTTCCCTGGGGGTAAAGCAGCAGAGGCAGGGGTTCAACTAGTGCCAAGGTCAAGAAAATATGGATCTAGATATGCATTCCCCCATATGCCTCATGGCACAGTGGTTAATTAGTTAAGCACAGGGACAACTTTTACATCAAAAACTGTTCTACATTTGGAATGTTAAAAATAGGCGTTTTCCTTATGTCTTATCCCCATGAAAATGGAGGCAACATATTCCTCCCAAACACTGCAGAATATTCACCAGGCTACAAGGCATCAGATCTCAGAGAATAGTATTCTCCACAGTTACTACTGTGAGAACCTTGAATCTCAACTGTACCATTACTGTAAAAGTGATTTAGCTACAGGCCTCTTTGATCAGAATGTGTCACAGCCTTGATCTGCTCTATGTTTGGATATGATGACACTGTCTTTTAGGGTACAGCCTGAGTGCGGCGGGGTGTGGAGCGGAGTGTGGGCAACTTTATGGTAGGGACGGCAGCAGCCGCTGCTGTGTCCTCAGTGCACATCCAGCATTCAGCATTTTCAGGTGTTTTCATAGCAAGAAATGTACGAGACTTTCGTAAACTATTTCTGTCAAATGTCAGATTTAATTCAATAACATCTTCTGTAGCAATGAACAATGGACATGTTTATGGATATTTCTCAAGAAAACATAAGAGCGTAATAAAATAAAAATATAAATACTTTCCATCCCAAGTTTTACTGCAATTTCATTCCATGTTTTCTTCGCTGTCACCCTGCTTTTGTATAACGGATGGTGAGAGGGCCATATTTCAGGCTTTCGTTGAACTTCCGAAATTATTTCCTCAAAAGACCTCTTCCAAACGCTCCTAATGCTACTGAAACAAACTGGTTTGACCTGCACGCTGCACGCTCTTTCCACGCTAGTACAGCACGCTGCCCGCTCCGCTCAAAACGCACGGTTCCAGGACACGCCAATATATTCAAATGGGTTTGTGATGCACGCCCTGCCCCGCCCAATGCTCCATGCCCTGCTGCAGGGCAGGTCTTGTGGTGCTATAATATTTATTTTTTTTTATTTCTGTGTAGTTTATTTAACAATGCTGTCAGGACCTCAAGACTGTATGTTGTGAAATTATTTGATAATAGTGAATGATGAATTTGAAAGAATATGGAAATGATCATGTCCTAATTTAAGGTACTATCCTGGAATCGTTTTTGGAAGATGGCCATGTTTAACCTTAGGATAGCCAGTAGGCCTTGCTGTAGCTCAGCAGTTAGTTGCTGGCTTCCCACTGCAGCGGCCTGGGTTTGGACCCAGGTCACGTCATGTGCGATTTGTGGTGGACAGAGTGACACTGGGGCAGGTTTTCTTTGGGAATTTGGTTTCCCCTGCCAATCTTCATTACATCAGTTGCTCCATAATCACCTCATCTATCATCTGGGGCTGGTACAATAGGCTAATAGTGGCTGCGGTACCAAATGGACTCAGTCTCACACCACTAAGAATAGTGTGACGTGTTGAGCCATGGATCACCCCTACCTCCCCAGCGGTACGTGGCGGTAACGTAACGCTCGCGTTCTTACGAAATAGGCGAGTTCCCGCCCCGCCACTCCCCTCCGCGGTGACGTCACCGAGGGATATCGCGGTCGCTAGGCAACGCGAATCAACAGCGGCGACGTTACGATAGTAACAGCGGTGACCTCCGCTAGCGTTACATAGCAACAGAGCGCCAGGCAAAAGGGTGCCTATTACGTGGCCGTTTTCCCGTATTGTCCGATCGAGGCTACATAGGGAGAAGCGAAGGCTATTCACAGCCAGTTCTAGTGTGGCTACCGCAGAGTTGTACTGAGTCAGTCAGCGAGTCCTGGACCTATCGTCGAGTTAGCCAGCAACCAGTCAGTTGTATTGTGGCATTTGGAGTGTACTA
>NW_019729208.1:1213725-1223428 GCF_002891405.2 Cryptotermes secundus | reverse complement strand
GGCGAGTTCCCGCCCCGCCACTCCCCTCCGCGGTGACGTCACCGAGGGATATCGCGGTCGCTAGGCAACGCGAATCAACAGCGGCGACGTTACGATAGTAACAGCGGTGACCTCCGCTAGCGTTACATAGCAACAGAGCGCCAGGCAAAAGGGTGCCTATTACGTGGCCGTTTTCCCGTATTGTCCGATCGAGGCTACATAGGGAGAAGCGAAGGCTATTCACAGCCAGTTCTAGTGTGGCTACCGCAGAGTTGTACTGAGTCAGTCAGCGAGTCCTGGACCTATCGTCGAGTTAGCCAGCAACCAGTCAGTTGTATTGTGGCATTTGGAGTGTACTAATTGTGATACTGCAGATAGCAGTAATCGTCAGATTGTAATTTGGGTGATTGTGAGGGCGGATGTGAAATAAAATTCGCTACATCGAATACGGCGTGAAGTTATTTGTCGCGATATAAGCCCGATACGCGACAATAGGATAGTCACTGTTCTGACTTGTCCAAGCTTCAAACTGGCCACTCTCATATACAAGCCAGAATAGTTACTGCGTGAGTTAACTTGCACAGTAGAGTAGTTGTTTGAATAGAGTTTATATCTCACTGCTTTTGTTTTTTTTATTCTTTTTATCTATAAAGAAGAAACTTGAGCATAAATAGTGCCAAAATGCTTCAGTGATTTGTTTTATAAAATGTCAGTTTTTATAGTATAATTATCACAAGAACTGGTTTGGGATATGTGCCCTATAAATGTAAAAGTATAGTTCATTTTTACATTGTACATAAAATTGTTCTCATGACTTTCTAGGAAAAGGATCTGTCTCTTAAAGACAGTGCAGGATACTGTTTGCGCAAAGTGGCTCCTGCTGTGAGCCTCCAATACCGAGATGCGGCTTCAGACATGGAGTTCCTAGTGAGTGACACTGTACTGTGTTTGGTTCGCGCTGGCATCAGAGATAAAAATGAGACTGTCCAGCAGGAGTCAATTAAACTGCTTGGAGAAATGGTAAGCAATAAAATATGGAGTTGTTGGAAAGACTGGTTGATCAGTTAAAAGGAAGTGTTAGTAATACAAACATGAATTAATTGAAAGATTAAAAATGTAAATTAAATTTTGTGCCTTTGTTTAGGCTCGTGAATGTAGTGAGCTGCATCCTGTACTGCAAGATTTGTCAAAGTTGACGAATAAAGCAGACCCAGAAGTTGATTTCTTTGAGAACATACTTCATTTGCAGAGCCATCGCAAATCCAGAGCTCTGCTCAAGTAAGCCATGCAAGTATGGTATCTAATTATATAACTTGCGTGAGTCATTGTACTTGCCTACAAATTTGCGTTTCATAGGTGATGTAATGAATATTACTTTAAACTGTACTTCTAATACTGTATTTTCCTATAAATAAGTTGTCTATCATCAGGGTAAATGATGGGGTATGTATAGCTCTGAAATGTCATTGCCCACCTACCAGACAGCGCAGTGTCATAGCTGATAAGACTTATAAATGTGTAACTGTTGTTTTAATTCTTAATTCACTAAAAATGGAAGTTTCAGTGTTATCATCAGTATGTAACAATTTTGATTAAAATAGTGCTCTTGAATGTTCTAAAAATCACTCATTTTCTTTAATGTAGTCATTTAAACTTAGTATGTTTTTCACTTAGTACACTTAGCACTTGTATAAGAGGATAATTTTTCAGGTTTTGTCAAGTTGCAAAGGACCTTACAAAAGCTCCAACTCCTCGGACTTTGACACATTTCATTCTTCCTCTGGCGTCTGGCTTTCTGTGCTCAGAGAAATATGCTCACAAGAATAATGTTGTGGATGCAGCTGTTGAGGTAAGTTGATGTAGTTTTTAATAATGGAAAACATTTGTATCTGATGAGCCATGCATCGATGTTGATAAAGTAGAAGAGGTTAATGATTTGTCAGACTCTTTTGGCATTGTTACTTCAGAAGGAGAAAATTTCATTCATTAATCTTTTGTATTTTTAGTTGAATTTTTAACCACTGTTTCTTATTTTGTAAGAAAGGTCAGACAATTTTATCATGTTCGCATGTCATATACTCTCCATATAACTTTTAAATCTATGTCATGAAACTTAATATGAACATTCTTTCGTACTGTATAATTTTATACTATTAATAATGTTATTGTGGCAGGCATGCAAACATTTCAGTTGGAAGCCTGTGAAATGTTGTATTTTCACAATATTGTATTTAATTTTGCAGACTATTGGCACTGTATGTCGATTGTTGCCCTGGCACCAATACGAAACCATTCTTCGTTTCTACCTGGCAAAGCTGCGTTACCAAGTTGACTTCCAAAAACAGTTGGTTCGTACTGTGGTAGCCATTCTTGATGCATTCCATTTTGACCTATCAAGAGCACAGATTTCTGGTATGCAGGACAAAAATGAAGACATAAAAACAGCAGATGTGAAATTAATGGAAGTAGAGAAGAGTCCTAAAGAAGTGGCAGTTACTGACATCACTGATCCTTCAGGAAGCAATTCGACTGTTCCTATAAATGGAAATGATGAACCAGGAGAAACTGATGTACTTGATTCTGTTGAAGCTGATACAAACAAGACACTAGAGGAAGCAGGCCCGGAAGAATTGGTGGACAGGTTGGAGAGTCTGTTGGACTTAGAGGATGATGCTCCCAAAGTAGAGGAAAAGGAATATGAAGCAACTTGTGAAATGGCTTCGGTTCCTGTTCCAGCTATTAACAAAGAGGCAGTGCTTAACAAGTCTGTTGCCACACATGTGATCCAGATCATAACAACAGGGCTTTTGCCACAGATTCATCGTGTAATGGCACAGCTCACTCAAGCAGAATTGTCTCACAAATTAAACAAGAAACAGACAGCCTCTGATAAAGAGGAGGAAGGAATTCTTCGTGTTCCCATTGCTATAGCTGCAGTTAAACTACTTCAGCGCCTTCCATCTCACATGTTGGACCAGAACTTACCAGGGTGAGTATATATAATCTGGGTGAGCCTGATAACACTATGTACTCTGCAACATTGTCTTGCTGCCTTCTGTATGATTCATGCCATTTCATTCAGTCTACAGTCCCTCATAACCATGCTGACTGCAGCATCCACAAGAGTGGAGCATTTAGTCAGCCAGTATCCCATATCAGACATTAAGAAACTCTGTCCATTGGTTTAGGGACTCTAGCAGACAGATAGATGGAGAGACATGACCTCCATGTAAGATATTATCACTTTATAAAGACAGCCCTCTCTCCCCCCTCCCCACTTAGTGGGGGGTGGAGTCCAACTGGGTCCCCTCGGCACAGTGGCCACTGATTGGCCTATTGTAGCCTGCCCCGGGTGATTATGATGATGGAGAATTTTGTGGAATGAAAATTGGCATTGGAGACCGAAGTACTCTGAGAAAACCCGCCCCAGCGCCGCTTTGTCCACCACAAATCCCACTTGACCAGACCCGGGATCGAACCCAGGCTGCGGCAGTTGGAAGCCAGCGACTGACCACTTGAGCTATGGTGCGACCCATAAAGACTGCTTAGTGTTGTGTGATGTTAGGAAAGTCAAAAGAAAAAGTTAGTTGTCTGTGATGATACGTTCATGATGAAAACGTTATGTAACCAATAAACAATAAGCTGATTTTTTCTCTAAAGTAGTACAGGTGCAGAAATGAAAGGAATTGACCTATATTTATAGTGGACATGAACAATTTTCTCTGTCATAGGAATTCATCATCAGTATATGGAAACACAATTATGCAGAAGCCTCTTTAAATATTAAATTAATATATTCAAAACTGTATGTAATTATTTAATACTTCTAACAGGATTCTAATGAAGTTGTGTACATTCCTGAAGTCTCGACTGGAGAGCGTCCGGCGAATAACTCGTGAGACACTCCAGAAAATAATGTTGACTCTTGGTCCAAAATATTTGGGTATATTACTGCATGAAATGTCAGCTATGCTTACTAGAGGCTACCAAGTACATGTACTCATCTACACCATTCATGCAGTCCTCGTTTCACTTAAGGATCTTTTCCAACCTAATGACATTGACTGCAATCTTCAGAATATCTTGGAGGTAAGTGAGCTGCAGCTGCTTCTTATTTTTCTAGCATCATTTCTGCTTTGTGTTGGTTGGTTGATGAAAAGTCCGTGATACTGCCTTTCTTCCCACAGTCTCCCCCCCCCCCCCCCTTCNGTTTGTGAAAAATCTTTGTGATATCCCTTCTTCCCCCACGCCCCCCCCCCCCCCAGTTGATTGCCATGTCTTTTCCTGTCTTTAGGATGTTTTGCAGAACCGTCTTATACAGGGTTATCTCATTTCTCTTTTCTTTAATTTTTAACTAATTCCTTTCTTTGTGTCCTCCTGTCCAGTCTTTTTACATGACCACACCATTGTCATCTAACTCATAACTCTTCTAACAAATTTTGAATTCCAAGTTCCTTTCAGAAAGTTTCTGTCTTTATTATATCCCTTCTTGTTCCTTCATAAGTACTTACAAAGAATTCTGTTTCCATTGCATGGATTTTACTTTTGTTTCTCTTTGTAAGGGTTTGTGTTCTGTTCTAAGAGAACTGGAATGCTATAATTACACTAGAGAAAATTCAACCACAAAATTTGACAGTTTTTCTCCCTCTGGCTTTAGCTTTCACAGATAGCCCTTAAAGGACACTTTTATATCACAATTTCACAAAATATGCATGTTATGGAACCCTTCTGGCTAAGATTGAGACTCTAATGCCAGCTAATGCATAGGTGCTCCTGCTGTTTCATGTCGTCATCTTCTGGTCTTGTGGGCAGTTCCATGAAAAGATACTTGGAATTTATTTTGAACTGTCATTCTTGGGCTGACTGGTACTTTGTTTTTATCATAATTAAAATGATGTTGATAGTTAATCTCTTTATGTTTTCATTCTAGAACACAGGCTTCCTTCTCTTACTGAATACCCACTGTGTAGGGATTTCTTTAATTTGCAGCTTTGTAAGAAGGATTTGTTTGGAGCTGTAGCTGAGGAAAAGGAAGTGAACCAAATCACTGGGAAACTTCAAGAGGCTCGAACAACTAAAAGCTACGATACATTTCAAATCCTTGCACAGTTTGTGACAGAGAAGTGCTTCTTGGATTTAATTTTGCCACTCAGAGAGGTTTGTATTAAATATCTTCATTACTGGTACATTTTAATATTTTAATGGACACTACCATTGAATATTTAATTGTATAATAAGAATATGCAATGATTGTGGAAATTATTATTGCTCTCTTACAGTTTAGTGCAAGACAGCTATTCTGCAAAATAATATCTGTGCTTGTAAAAGACTTGGAAATCTTTCATGATTTCACATTTTTTGAGAACAAAAATATATGAAACAATTTTGCTGTGTAGAACTTATATCATCGTGCTTTAGTGTTGCTGTTTAGTTCCATATTTTTAACTTACCGTTTAATATACGGTAAGTTCCTCATTATTTGTGAATGAAATACCCAGTTTGCAGCTTATGGTGCCTTTGCAACATTGTAGAACACCTCTGAAACTTGCTTTGTGCGTCTGTGTGTGTCTGCATGCATGAAGCAGCTGAAGAACCAGTGGCTGGATTTTCATGAAATTTGATATTGGAGAATTATATGAAAAAGTGTCGGACCATTTCAAATTTTGTTTGCATCAGATGATTTTAATAACTGCATTATGTGAAGACAAATTTTTTCCTGTGTTACAGTTTTTGGGATAATAAAACAAACACTGGGCACACATTTCTGAATTCACATAAAATTTCTTGATTATCGTTGCTTTTTGATTATTAATGTGTTTTTGTTTTTTTCTTCTTCATTAGCATGGGTAATGTGGCTATACTGTGTTTATATTTTTCACTGTTAAAAAATTGTCATGCACAAAGTTTATCATTTAATATTGCATCTTATGTTAGACATATATAAGTAGAAAACAGTAGGGTACTTTACAGCAAGCTTTTATTTTTCACCCAGTTTTTATATTTCAGTCAGTTGTGATGTGTATCCAGACTCCTGTCAACTGGGTTTGGGGATCTCTGTTTCTAGTGTGTAAAGCAGCCTGAGAATAAAGCTGATCACTTATCATAGCCAAACATTGAGGTTAAGAATGCATGTTGCTGTATCTCAATTTCCTCTGTATACCTTGATGTGGTGCTTTGGCACAAGGACAAATTATTGCTGTCATTTTCTCTTTATATTTATCATCGTAGTCCTATCGGCCTTACTGTATGTGTTTGATACAGTCTCCTGAGAAGCTTGTTTCACTTACCTTTGTCAGTTGTGCATCACATTGCATTGGTTCACATACTAAGCATCACATTTTTTTTATTCCAATACTAATGCCATTGCACCAAGATTAAAATATGACCTTGAACTCTGTGGTACCAGGAAATTTAAGTTCATCATCCCCAGATGATAAAAGTTAATCTGCTACTTTAGTTTTATTTGTATGGGAGTGGTGAAACCTCTGGGTGAAGGAGCATGGGTGATTAAGAATGTGACCCTTTAGCTGATGGTTTACTGCTGTTATTTAGGGAATGCTTGTTCACTGAGTCCAAAAAACTTAGTGTCACAGCCATGTGATGAGCTGCAGCTGGTCATGTTTGCTTGCTGTGTTGCATGTGGGTTTCATCTGAACAACCATCATAAATTTGTTTACATCGTAGTTGATTTCATAGTATGATGGCTGTAACAGCTAATTGGAAACTGCATACATTTAGCTGTATTTTTATTGCACACATTTTGCATGTAGTGCATTAAAAACATGACATTTCTTGTCATTTGGTTTCACCATTGCAATAGCCATCACATGTTTAATGTAATATATGTTTTTGCTTCTTTCTTTGTTTTTTTCCAGATTCTGGCCCATTCACATTCATTCAAAGTTATTCACAAATGTTCTGAGTGTCTCCGCCGGGTTGTGCTGGGCTTGGCCGATAACACCTTTGTGCCTGTTGAGTCTCTCCTTGTATTCATGTATGGAATAGCATCTGAGAGTATCCCTGAATTAGTATCAGAGCTAAAAAAAGAAGAAATTACACCTGCTCAGAAAGAGTTACTGGCCCGGCAGCGTCCAGACAGTTTCATTATTCCTCAGGCTCCAAGAAATCGTTCAGGTTTCACTGTTGCTGCCAGAACATCAACTCGAACTAATGCTCATATATTGGTTGAATTTGGTCTCCGTCTTTTTCATATTATTCTTAAAAGGGAGAAGCTACGAACAGGAGATTTCAGGCCATTTGTTGACCCAATGGTTCCTGTCCTTTGTGACTGTTTCAAGGCCCAGCATGTTAAGGTAAGAAAACGGTGAATTCATATTGAACTTTTCAGCAGTCAGTCAAAATGTTTAGGACAGTCTTAATCCTTTTAGCCTGTGAGGATTTTGTTTTCTCACAATCCTTTCTTTCAGCTATAGTAGTTTTACCTCTGTTGATTATGACATACTAGTTACCAATGGTTTGTATGACATGCAGGTGTAAGGTATTGTGTAATAATCTAGTGGTCTGTCACTTTGTATTGTCTGTGGTAGAGCTGTTATTTAATATTTCTCAATTTAAGATTTGCTTTTATGTAACTTTCAGTTTCAGTAATCCAAAGTCAATAATCTCAGCGTTAAATCACCTTCATGTAATATTTTTCTCAGTTTTGTGTTTGCATCCATTTTTTCAAAACACGAACTTAAATGGGGGGTTTCCAGTGTATAAGATGTATATTTATATGGTAAAAGGTATAGTCCCTGTACTTAACTAATTAAGCACTACGTCATGAAGGCGTATGGGGGAGTAGATGAATAGATACACATTTTCTTGACCTTGGCACTAGCTGGAGGTGAGTGGTCAGCTCATGCCCCTGCTGCTTAACGCTGGGAAAGAGCCTCTGGTACCCATTCAGTAGGTTGGGTGGGCTCCAGAGCCAGTCTGGATGACATGGAGAACTGAAAATCCCCACCCCCACCAGGGCTCTCTAACTCCGACCACTTGGTCATCCAGCTTGTAGCCAGTCACTGTACTGACTCTGGTATCCCAGCTCACACTTATATGGTTCCAATGTGTAAGGTGTATATTTAAATGGTTCCAGTGTATAAGTTGTATATATAGTGCATATAAAATGTTTTCACTCTTCATACAATGTTTTTTCTCTAATTGTGAGTGAGTGTGCATGTAATTTGTTTTATGTATGAGTAATTAGGACTTTGAGAAGAGAAAATTTGTTGTGATAATAACTTATTTAAAGTGGTAAATAGGTTTGAAATCCTCCAAGAATTAGTTTATTTCTTTGCTGTGGATGTTTTGTTTGTTTGTTTGAATGCTGCTTGATTTATTTTACTCTTTATGATTCAGTGGTGTTGTGCATCTTTGATGGTGCATTCCCAAAATCATTTATGTGTAGGTTCCATGGAGTCTGAATTGGTATGTTCTTCTGAAATACAAACATCTTTCATGAAGCTGCTGATATCCTTTAGATGATAAGTGAACCAGATCAGCATTTCAATGTTTTATGGATTCAGTGTATGCAAATATCAAGATACATGACTGGTTTGTAATGTGTGGGATAGAATTATGACTTTCTGCACATAACCTGTCCATGTTAACATTGGTTACATATAGTAATTTCCATTTAGATGGCACTCTTAGAATAATTATGATCTTCTGAGATGTGATGCCATGTAGTTTCATAGATAGGGGTCCACCTAATTACCAAACTGCATGGTGTCATATTCCAGAAGGCCATACTCGTGTTACTCAACAACTGTAAGAACCTCAGATCTCACCTTCATAATGGCCTCATTGTACTTTGCTACTCCATAGGACTGTTTCTTAGTTTGTACGTACAAATTTTCATAAAGAGTAGGTGGTGCAGATACCGATTTTTATAACTTCACTATGTGTACTCAGATAGTGTAGTTGGTATAGCAACTGGCTATGGGCCGGATGACCAAGAAGCCAAAGTTCAAGTCCTGATAGAGTCAAGAATTGTCTCTTCTCCATGTCATCCAGACTGGCTCTGGGGCTCACCCAGCCTCCTATCCAATGGGTACTGGGGTTCCTTTCTCCAGGGGTAAAGCGGCAGGAGCGTGAAGCTGACCACTCACCTCCAGCTACTGCAAAGGTGAAGAAAATGCAGATCTATACATCCACTTCCCCACACACCTTCTTGGCATAATGCGTAATTAGTTAAGCAGAGACAACTTTACCTTGCCAGTACATGTACTATGCATTGTGTTTTCTTTTCAGCTTACTACCATAGCACTTCAGTGCATGAGCTGGATTCTTAGAATGGATCTTCCTGCCCTAAGAGAGAACATACAGAATATTAGTGCATCAGTATTTAAGTTGCTGCATAAATATGCAGCTGCTGGTCTTAACAAAGGAGACAACTTTGATCTAGTTGTAGCAGCTTTCAAAGTGAGTTTTGCTTGGATTTTTCACTTAAACATGAACTTTATTCACAGGCAAGGTAAATTTTTTGTATCAGTTTACTTTTCTATCAGATGTATATTTAAGATTTGAGGCTTTCACGGCGGTGACTATGAAGAAAGCAGTCTTCTGGGATTTGGCACCGTGTATATGTGGTGTTAACCGACATTTTGGAGGAACGTATCGCCTCCATCTTCAGGGTAGAAGGAAAAATATAAGAAATCCGCAAGTGAAGAGACCGTGAGAACCAGTAAAAGCAGACTGCTTTTCCCGGTTCTCACGGTCTCTT
>NW_019729208.1:1201988-1212425 GCF_002891405.2 Cryptotermes secundus | reverse complement strand
ATTTCAATGGTTCGGTTACACTCCCCAAGCGAGGGTTGGTCTGAATCGAGAATCGATTTCGGACCCAAATCTCGTTTGGTTGCCGCTCATTCCTCACCACTCAATTCCATCAATACATACACCAATTATCAAGGTTTGAGGGTTTTAACACTCGCCCTCATCCTGTTCCTTTCCTTGCTAAACCTTATTCTAGTTTCTTACTTATGGACTATAACAACACTTACAAAATTGAACTGTCACATGACATTTTTTCTCTGTCTCTCCGTGTCCTTCATTCTCTGACCATTCACTTGCGTCAAGAAAATTTCACTTTTTCCGGAGGGGGGGGGGGTTTATGGTTCACCAACACTGCACTTCACTTGTAACATCAAATTCTCTCTGTCTCTCTCAGACATTGTCCTCTCTCACTTTCCTTCAGTGACTGACCCTCCTGAATTCGTGTGTGACTGGCTCTTTAAACCTAATGTAAACAATGAAATATCTCTCTCTCTTACTGCACAATGGTCTCTTTGCTACCAGTTTCTCCTACAATCGCTCTCTGTCTCTCTTGTTGGGTTACCCTCCTTGGAATCAATTAGTGCCCTTCGTGGATTAAAATTTCTGAAAGGGTTGGTAGGCTGCAATCCACCCATGCACTTCGTTTGAAATTTCTCTATAGTAGTAGATATCATTTAAAAATTTCGAAATTTCAACGACTTTTCCACTTTTTTTCTCTCTTTTTTCGAGGATCCACTTTCAGTCCTGTCTGTGGGGTCTAGGATTCGAGGTTTTCCTCGAGGTAGGGTTTCAGATGTTTTAGGTTGAAGAGTCCTCTAATCCTGCCTTTTGAATCTGCCAGTTCGAAGATGGAGGGGTTTACTCTTCGATGAACCACGAATGGTCCCTCGAACGGTCTTTGAAATTTAGAAGTAAGGCCTTGCACTGCATCCGATACAGGTTGGCACTTTACTAGCACTAGCGCCTGAAGACTAGGCTGCCACTTAGTCTTGCCAGTTTTCCGTCGTTTGTTTCGCTGATCTGCTTTTAGTTTCATCTGAGCATAGGCTTTTAGAATTTTGTCAGATAAGACATCTTCCCGGGGTAACTGGTCTGCACTCTTTTTCAGTATCTTTCGGAAGATATCCGGCCTCGGATTTCCATCGAGCAGTTCTACAGGAGTATAACCTGTAGACTGGCTAACAGAAGAATTCAACCAGTTCTCTATATATGGCACGAGTTCTGGCCATTTTTTGTGCGTCTCGTGGCAGTAGATTCGAAAGTATTTTCCAAGTTCGCGCATAATCCGCTCTGTCGGATTACTTTCCGGGTGTCGAATAGGAGAGTATCTACACTGAATGCCCAAATCGGTCAGTGCTTTCCGCCATGCAGGACTCGCAAATTGCGATCCGTGGTCAGACAAAATGGTCTCAGGTTTGATAACACTTTGGAAATAGTGCTCCCTGAGCTTCCTTAAACAGCTCCTAGTTGTGGCTGCCTTTAGTGGGTATAGAGTTACATGTTTGGAGAAGAATTCCAGACATACCAACAGGTATTTCACTCCACCACGACCTGTAGGTAGAGGTCCATAGAGGTCTATCGTTAATAGCTCTCCTGGCCTGGTGGGGAGATGAGATACTCTTTCAATCTCATAGGACCTATTGGGATGTTTCACACGTTGACAGATGTCGCAGTGTGCCACGAACTTCCGCACCTTTCTTCCTAATGACTTTAGGTGGAAAGTGTGTGCTATTTGCAACATACACTTATCGGTACCTTGATGTCCCAATAGCGTATGTACATACCGAATCACTCGGTCTTCTAGCTGTCTGGGTAACATAATTCTCCAATAGGGATGGCTCCTGTCATTTTTGCAGAACAGGATCCTGTCTCTTACCATGTACCTGCCCGAAAATTTCTCTGGGTCGCTCTCCAGTTCTTCCCGTATTTTATTTAAAGCGGGATCACCGAGTTGGTGTTCTGACAGATTGCCTAATTCTTTCATGAGTGTTCTGTCAGTTCCCAGGTCTACCCTTGCCACGAATAACTCTTTCGGCTTCAACACTTGGTCGCGGCTCTCTTGGCTTAACCCAATGGGGTTGCGGCTCAGCATGTCTGCAAAGAAGTTATCGCTGCCTTTAATGTGTACAATCTTCAAATCGTACTCCTGCAGCTGCATTACCCAGCGTGTGACTCGACTAGATGTCAAATTACACCTCTTCAGAAACGATAATGCTTTGTTATCGGAATATACAGTGATGGGATGACCTATCACATATATTCTGAACTTCTGAAGCGCATAGACTACAGCAAGCAGCTCCTGTTCACAGGTGGAGTACCTCCGTTCTACGGGGCTCAACACTCTGGATGCGGTGGACACTACCAACGTCTCACCGTAGTCGCTTTCCTGGGTTAGTATTGAACTTATCCCCAGCTTGCTGGCGTCAGTGTAAATTGCATACGGGGCGTCATCACGTGGATGGACCAGGTGAATGCTGCGCGCAAAACTCTGCCGCAGGCGCAGGAATGCATCCTGTGCTTCATCTGTCCACGACCACTTCACACCTAGCCTCAATAGCGGCGTTAGCGGTGCGACGTAATTTGCATAGCCTATGATGAATCTGCTATGAAAATTACAGGTTCCGAGAAACTGCCTCAGCTGTTTACTGTTTCTCGGTGCTGGATAGTTGAGGATGGACTGTACCCTATCCGGGTCAGCGGATACACCGGTCCTATCTATACGGTGTCCCAAAAACCTAACCTCGTCTTTGCAGAAGCGACACTTTTTGGCGTTGATCGTGAAGCCTGCCTTCGTTAATTTACCGAGTACGGTATCAAGATGTCTTAGGTGATCTTTCATGGTAGGGGAATGTATCAGAATGTCGTCAACGTAGGATACCACGTTCTCCAGATCCGTTCCCAGCGTTACCTTTATGGCACGTACGAATGCGGGTAATGAATTTCTGAACCCATATGGAACTCTTTTGTACTGATACACGGTGGATTCGGACATGAAAGCCGTGTATTTTCTAGAGTCTTCGTGTAGCTCTATCTGTAAATAAGCTGAACTCAGGTCAAGGGACGTGAAATATTTTGCCCCATGGAATCTTTGTAAGAGCTCATTCATGGGAGGGGTCCTCTCATGATCTGGGATGGTGACTTCATTCACCCTCCGGGCATCAACACATATGCGTATGTCTCCTCCTTCTTTACTTACCACGGTTAATGGGTTGAGAATCGGGGAATTGCTATGCTCAATAATGTCGTCGACTAGCATCTGCCGGATTTGTTCTCTAACAGCTGGTCGGAGGGCAAACGGAATTGGCCTCGAATGACCTACTATTGGGCGGTCGGTATCTACCTGGAATTTGTAGATGAAAAGCTTGCACTTCCCAGGTCGCGTTGTCATGTGCTCTCTATACCGGAATAGAACCTGGTATAGATCACTTCGTTCAGCTGTGGACAAATCAGTCACTTGCTCTACTAAGGAGTGTAGATCGGCTGCTTGTAATGACCGGGGTTCTGGGAAACTGGGTTTTGGGTTGGGGATGGGTTGGCCATGTGGCAGGGCTGTCTCTACTGAGTTGACTTCTAACTCATAAGTAGGGCTGGCATTCAGACTAGCAGGAACTCTGCTGCGGGGGCTACTTATGCAAGCTGCCACACTCGCTAGGACACACTCTCCATTGGGGCACAACTGATCGCGCTTTGCGTCAGGGTCCGGGAACTCCTGGTTCCTGTCTGGGTCAAGTGGTCCTTTGTCGATCCGAAGACCGAGTCTAATGCCGTTGGTCGCCACTCTGCCGTATGCGGTGGGGTGAGGTAGGGATCCATTGCAGTATTCAGCTGCTCTGGAATGGGAAGGTGGGTCTGCACAGTCAGCTGTTTGGGGTTTGGGTCGCTGACCTGCTAACATGGATACAGTGTTGGAAGATTCTTTAAACTCTCCACTGTCATTATTGCAAGCGCCTTGCGATGCTGCCCTGGTGGCAAACGTCCACTCTCTTGTTGTTCCGTTGCGGACATACGTGAACTTTCCTGAGTTGAAGTCGATGATAACTCCATGCTCCTTCAGGAATTGACAACCGAAAATGGCGTCATTATTCAACTGGGGTGAAACTAAAAAGATGGTCTCGAACACATCTTGGCCTATCGAAAATTCGAGTAAAGCCTGCCGACGTATCCGTTTGCTTCGTCTGCCGAACGCTGTTACGAGAACCACTCCTTCAACTGGTAGGGTAGGAACTTTTACACCTGTTTCAGTTAGCTCCTCATAAATTCGTTCTGATAGGAGATTAACCTCACTGCCAGAATCTAGAATGGCTGTGAATTTAATTTTGTTCAACACTTGAACTTCGACCTGAGGACTGTTTTCTAAATTTGCCTCATTAATGAACAGTACTACTCCACCCGTAGTCACCTGCTCTAAGTAGCTATCTTGAGTTTCCGAGTCAGACTCGCCTTCACAACTGGGTTCGCCTGCCATTTGGGATGCCTTGAGCGGACCTAGAAATACGTGGGATCTCACAACGGGAGCCATTCGGTCCTCAATAACTCCAGTTATCGGTTTCCCGAATGGTTATCGCTGTGATTGTTTTGCTCTTGTCTTCCCTGGTACGGGGTTGCATTGGGGTTAAGAGGGCCGGAGCTTCCCTCTGGGGGTTCTCCGCCTCTCTCTGACTGGTAATTACGGCGATTACGTCTCCGGTTCCGGTTCGAACGGTTCCGTGACGGAAAGAATTGCACCTGGCGCACCTGAGCCTGGTTTTGGCCTCTGGGGTCACTTCTGTGCGGATTGTTCCCTGGCCTGTTAGGGTTCGAATTGTGGGGTTGCATGGGAGGTCTCGGATAATTCTCGGACTGTTCCATCAGCTCCACTCTTTTGAGAAGATCCAGGGCTTGCTCGATTGTTTGCATCTGGTTGGTGAGCATGGCTCGTTGCACCCCTATCGGATAGTGGGCCCTGATTGCTTCTATCAGCTCCCCATCCGAAGGTCTTGGGTCCAGGTACGAAGCCATGGTCACGTGTTTTAAAAAATGTCCGCTCAGACTCAAACCTGATCTCCGATCATATTTCGCCTGATAGAGCGTACACTTTACAAGAGATTGCCTGGAAGTCGACCACCAGGTATTCAAGAATGCCTTCTTGAATGCCTCGTAGTCTGCCACATTGTGCATTACAGCCTCTACCCATTGCTTGCCTATGTGTCCCACTATGGATCGGCATGCGACTGCCAAACGAAGGGGTTTCGGCACATTGCGAAAGTTAATAAATTCATCCAACCTCCGTAGATGAAATACGGGGTTGGTCTCTTTTGCGTCATCGTAAAGAGGTAAGGGAAATTCTGAGTTGCTTAGATAACCCAACAAGGATACATTCTCTGTGTTGGCATGCACTACACACCCATTCATGCTGCTATCACTAGACAATGTATTGCAGAGGGCTGGCTGGTGAATGCAGCTGACTGTTTCACCGACCAATCCACCGCTTGCTTCAGTCACTTCAGGTTCCGTCGTAGGGTCATTGGCTGGTCCGGCGGAAAGAGATGCGGCGTCCTGAACTACCACTCGCGCCTCTGTGGCTAAAGCTTGCCTGGCTGGCATTTCGTTTAATTTAGTCTCTAATGCCAAAACCTTTGCGTTTACCATCTCAAATTTCCTTCCTAATTCCTGAGTGGTTGACTGCGATAAATTTTCTAGGCTCTCTTTCTGTCGTACCATCTGATTACTCACTTCAGACCTGTGCTCCTGCATCTGATCTGCAAGTTCATTAACTACCAATTGGGTGCTTGTATTGGACTGTTCTAACCTAGAGTCGAACTCGTTACCTATGCTCTGCAGCTGCCTCTTGACTGCTGCAAATTCAGATGCGGTTTCAGTTTGCACCTGCGTAACTAGCTGGGAGACCCGTCTGGCTTCGGATTCCAGCCTACTATCTAATTCCTTCCTGATTTCCTGAGTTTGAGCCTCGAAACTTTGCAGTAACTTTTCATTTTCTGCTCGTATGTCAGACCTAACTTGGCTCATATCTGACCGAACACTTTCCTGCAACTGTTCTAATTTAGTTTGGTTGGACTGGAGTTCGGCTCTCACATTCTCTTGATTAGCACTTAGATCAGCCTTGACACTAATGAACTGCGCCTGAATATCCTCCCGGTGTCTACTCAAATCTGCTCTAACACTTTCCTGAATTTCCTCTCGGTGGCTACTCAAATCTGCTCTAACACTTGTGAAAAACTCTAACAACATTTGCTGTAGCTGATTGGTACTGTCTACAGAAGCTTGTGTGTTGGAATCACTTTTCTCTAACACTTGGTTGGCTTGGCTCTGCGTCCCTAATTCTGCTCCTTGAGGTCGCATTGTGTCTTGTCCTGGAGTCTCACTCGCGCTGACTAAGCTAAGAGGGTTTGCGGGGTCTCGCTCCCCTGCCGCTAACTCCTGATTCTCCTCTTGAGCCTCTACAGTACGGCTCCTCAATGATCTGCTGGCCATTATAAAATTTCGTAACTGACCTTGTAGTTGCGTTCGGTGTACCTCGTGTGAACTGTCGGAGCAGTAGAACTAGTAGTGTGCAGCTCCGTCCGTCCTGACTCTTGTTCCAATTGTCGGGAGTTGTTTCCTCTGGCGTCGTGCGTTATGTTGCGCTTCTCTCCTCGTACCCTTGTCCTCGCTGAGACGTCGGCCGTCACGTTGGCTGCGCCATACTTTCTCTAACCGCCCTGACCTTTCTTCGTCGTCGTTACTCGGGCCAACACCGTTGGGCGGCACACTTTCTCTCTCTGTAACCGCCCACCCTCTTTGAAGGCTTCTTGCCCACAAGGTGGTTGCCACTGGTCACTTTGGCTGCCCTACCTGGTGCTGCCTCCGTTGAAGTTGTTAGGTCGTGGCTGGTTCCGGCTTGACCAGGCTCCACCGCTTCTTCCTACTCCACCGTTTCCTCCTTCCGTTGCTGATTACGGGTTTGGAATTTCAACCTAGAACCTGATATTTTGGGCGCCAGCAAACAGCTCCTAGTTGTTTGCGATTCAATTTAAAGGAGGGAAGGCGTGAGTGGGGTGGAAATTGGCGATGGGTTTGGCTTGCTCCTGGCGATGAGTTCTCTCCTCAGGTCGGCTAAGGGCCAGGCTCGGACAAGGAGGGTGAAACACTTCTGACCAACACAATGTACTTTGCCACTGGAACACTTTATTGTTTCTCACAGTCACGCGGAGTAAAAAATCAACACTATAAGACGTAGTATCGGCTTCCAAGCCGCCGGTGCTGCACTGCTCAAATCACTTATCTTAACGCGCAAGTATATTCGCGGGTTTTACCTCCGCCACGTTCGAAAGTGTTTAGTAGACTCCCTGATCTTAAACTGGATTATATTCGCGGGTTCTACCTCCGCCAAGTTCTAAGTTTCGTAGCCGACTCTCAATCTTAAACTGGACTCTCTCCCGAGCCAAAGGTCCTAACTGGATTGTATCCGCCTCCTCTCTTCTCCTCCTAAATTCTCGGATAGGTGGATTCAAATAAGAGGAGTAGGCTTAAATTTTGATTCCGGCCAATGACCGATTGTTTTAGAAGCAGTTTCGGCTTAAAATCCCAAACGGCAAAACTGACAAAAATGTAACTTATGAGGGTCGCTAAGGAACCCCTGGACCTCCCACTGTTGACTTATGACTGTCACGTCTCGAATTCTCAAAGAGGCTCGTCGTTCTAAGTCAACTGCTCAATTTCTAAAGAACTCAGTGGGGGTTCCATGAAGTATCATTTCTGCCCTTTTCGAAACAACACCAAAGGCCTGGACGCAAGAACTAACAGATGTCTTTGTCCACACAAGTTCGGTCTATCTGTTTGTTCTGACTGTGTCTTCCTGTTTCTTAGTAATTCTTACAATTCTACTTTATAACTACTAAAAAAAAAGGGGGGGGGAAGGATTTCAATGGTTCGGTTACACTTCATTAAGTTATGACCTCTTCCTTTCAAATCCTTTCCAAATTATCATTCATGCATTTAGTGCTATGTAGCATGTCTACTGAAAGCATTGTTAAATGAACCAAAATAAATATATAGTGTCAAATGGTAGGATGATTAGTGATTACTAAATTGAAAAGGATTTGGAAGGAATTGAAATCACAACATGGTGTGTATCTGCAATTAGTACAGTCCTGTATTTTCTGATTACTTTTTCTGGCCCTAGCCAAAGGCATGTACAGTGTGTTAGTCTGTGACATTTAATGAGTTTTAATTTAGTAAGTGACCCTGCAGGTAGTGTAAGACATCCTTTGCCTTCCAGAATTTCTATTTTCAGTTAGCGTGATTGTAACTGAAACAGCCTATAATGTTTAATCTTCAACGATGAAGACTGAGGCAGCATTTTCCTTGAAAATGCAAATGTCAGCTTACAAGACTATGTAGTGTCACAGCATAGAATAATTGAAATTCATGTTTTCTGTCTGCTGGAAATTATTTGCACACAACCATTGTCTTCATTTGTAAGTAATTAATTATCTTAGAAATAAATTTGATACTATTGATTATATGATTGTATTTATTTATGTAAAAACAGTTTTCTGCAGTTACTTAGTTAAGGAAATTATTTACATAGGTACAGTAAATCTTCTAAGATGGTTCACAGTTTCTTGATGTAATTCTGACACAATCCCAATATGGTGAATACTTATATACAGTATTAGAGATTCATTGAAAAGGATTTCAGTGTATTAATATAATTGCATAATATATATATATGTGTGTGTGTGTGTGTGATGGCAATGCATTTTAATTGCAGGTAGTAACAGTGCTGGTGAGAGATGTCAAGTATCATGTTATACGAGCTGAACAAATGAAAACGTTACTTCTTTATGCAGAGCAGGACATGCATGACTTCAACCGCCAAGCAACTGCATTTGCATTGCTGAAGGCTATATTAGCCCGCAAGCTTGTGGCACCTGAAATGCACGATGTCATGGACAAGGTTGCAAAACTTAGTATCACCTCAGAACTTGCCCATGTCCGTTTACAGGCGCGACAGGTCAGTAAATATGAAAATGAAAACTATACCAACTTTGATGTTTGTTTACATTTTATAGTGTTCACATAGCCGATATTATGCTGAGGGGCTAAACAAAAATAGAAGGGGGTTAGTGAGATTGGGGCTTGAAGTTCTTTCTGGTGGTGTTAACAGCCACGGTTGTGAATCTTAAGGCTGTATTGTTCAGAGCCGTGATGCTGTGTAGTTTGATAGAACCAGCATTTGAGAAGAAGATTCATAACCTTCTACCATTCTATGTGATGTCACATTCTTAAGACTCTATCCTTAATATTCACTGATGTGATATAATCTGAATCTTATTAGAACTTTAAAGCCCATATTGTCTCATTTCACATGATAAAATTGTTAATGACCACATTCCTTCCTATATTCACAGAACATTGAGGATTTCTGTGGATTTCTTTATTCCTCGAGGCAGGGGCTTGAATAGTACTTTAAGATATGAACTTCTTTCATGCAGTTTTCAGTTCACTCCTACCCCATCTTCCTGTTAGTTGCTGTGGTCTAGTAGGTGGTTACCAGGGTTTTGAAGAAACTTGCTGCTGCCTGAAGATTGAGGCAGCCAGATCTTCTAGATTGTTGGTAATGTTGCTTCACTACTTGGTGTCGTTACCCACAAGAGTGTGGTCTACATACCAGTATGTGTTAGCAGCATTTCTTCCACATATTTTAGTGTTAAACAGGTTGTTAGTCACTGCCTTCTTACCATGTAGTCACAGATTCCTTAAATGCAGAGTAATATTTATGGTTGATGAAATTGCACTGGAGCTACTTTCTCCCTAAATTTCTTCAGTATTTTCCTGCTAATCAACATTCCACCATTTCTCCATACTAATCTGTCACATCGTCAGCCTTTTAAAGTCGAGGGCTTCATCTGTTGGCATTTGTATTGCACAGAATAAGGAAGTACAGTCAACTCTCGATTATCCGGGGGCGGATTAACCGGTTTGCGGCTTAACCGGGGCTTTTTTTTTTTTTAAGTTTATATGTTGTTTAATATTCATTCACTTTTGTTTCACATGGTGAGTTTAACACTATTTTCGCACTAGTGTGAACCGAGCTCTGCATTATTTCGTCCCGTTATGCGAACACAATGTTCTAGGGTGGGGGTGAAAGAATGCAAGAATTTTTGGAAAGTTTCAAGGACAAATACACCGCCCCAGGTTATTTAACGGTACCATCTCAGTGTGAGAGTGCATTGTGAAAGTAAGTATCAGTTTCTTAATATAGATCTTCAAGTGCGTTAGCAAAATGTCGGGGTTTAAAAGGAAGCGTGTTGTGTTAAGTATTCAACAGAAACTTGAAATTATCAATCAGCTGGAAAAAGGAGCTGTAGTTAAACAATTAGCAATGCAATACGGTATTGGAGAACAAACTGTTCGTGATTTGAAAAAACAAAAGAATGAGTTAATTTCCTTTGCTTC